>NC_045749.1:23883346-24173346 GCF_008692095.1 Etheostoma spectabile | reverse complement strand
AATAAAAGATTTTGTTCACTTTCTTTTGAATTCAAGTCATAATGATGTCATAGGTCGCTCCCTATCGAGGCGACTCGGTTGGCGGCCACACAAAGCCTGCATGTATCCTTCAGTGTCAAGTGTTACGCCACTCTTACTTCAATTAACTGCGCAATGAAATGAGAAGTCACTGGTATGCACCCGCTCATTTAGGAAATCACAGATGGAATGGCACTGGGTTGACTTTATTGACGTTTGTGTTGACATGAATACAGCCATTCAGTAGAAATGAATTGCTGCTTTTCATATTTCATTAACTTTGTCACATCAACCAAGGCTACTGACTTAGCCACAACTTTTTTAACTTAACTTTCTTTGACCCTAGTATGTGCTAGACATTGGAAGATCAGCGTCATTGTCTTGTGTCGTGTGTGTGTTTGCCACACTGACCATGGATGGATTTTAATATAATAATGTGTTGCTGTTCCTGTTGTAGGGCTCTGTATGGAGGTGTTAGCCAGGCGTCCCTCTCTCCTCTCCTCACTGGGACTCGTAATCCAGATCACATCACCCCTGTCCTTCCCTCTAGTCACTGGCTCCCGGTTCATTTTAGGATTGATTTTAAGATTTTATTGTTTGTTTTTAAAGCCCTTCATAGACTAGCTCCAGTCTACGTCCCTGATCTGTTGAAGCCACATGCTCCTTCAAGGTCATTAAGGTCTGCGAAGCAGTCTTGTTGTCCCTAAACCACGGCTCCAGAGCAGGGGGGATCGAGTTTCTCAGACTGTGGAATGAATGGCCTCTTCATGTCAGACTGGCCCCCCCGCCTTCCTCTTTCTAAATCGTGACTAAAACCCATTTTTATTCCTTGGCTTTAATCCGGCATAAGAACTGCATGTTGTATTGGTCTGGTGTTGAATTCTATCTAGTTATTGTTTCATGTCAATGTCCAGCACTTTGGTCAACCTGGTTGTTTTTAAATGTCCTTTAGAAAAAAAGTTTGATTGATTGATTGATTGATTGGTTAACGGTGGTTTGATGGACCAAATGTGAAACTAACTGAAAGGAGACAGTGGTCACTGGTTGGAGAGAAAGGCTTCTTAAAATTAATGTCTGTAAGATTTTCATCTAGTTGATCTATCTTGTTTTTTAGTGGTGGAACTTTCTGTAGTTTGCATGAATTCTATGGTGAAAATAATGTTTCTGATATCCAATTTAATGATGATTTTACAAACACACGCACACACAACACACACCACACACACACATACACACACACACAACCACACACACACACACACACACACAACACACACACACACACACACACACACACACACACACACACCACACACACACTTGTTAGTTGGTCAGTGAAACATTTATTTAACCCTTGTTGTCTTCCCGTCAATCATGAAAAAAAGGTATCGCATTTTCTGACATTTTTGTCACTTTTTCAATGTAGTGGGTCCTTTTTTTAATGTTTTTTCCAAAGTGTTTTTGATATTTCTAATGTTGACATTTTCAGCTTATTTCGAAGGCCCATTTTCTGTGATGAAAAAACTGAAAATGGGTCGAATTTGACCCGAGGACAACATGAGGGTTAATTTGTAAAGAAGAACATAACGTGGATTTACTGAATTTTCTGCTCTACTCTGTTGCTGGAAACGGACACGATGTAGTCGCTGTTGGTGCTACCGCATTAACAGAAAATATTTAGCATTGGTAAAAAAAAATATATATATATTTTTTTTTAATTGTCACACAAAACATCCCACTACATACAGTTCTAACAACGTAATATTACTTATTTATTTGTATCAGTTGCCTGACAAAGGAAATAATTACCTACCAGAGTGGACCCGTTTCCAGCGCTTAGTGTTGGGCTGGCTCAGTTGGGACTGGGGTTTCATTTCATAACGGCGACAGACAACGCTGAGGCTTCCAACGGGCGCAGCTGCGGCGCGGCCATCTTTTTGATTTCACAGGCGTGCCGCAGCGCATTTCAGAAGCAGCTCCGCTCTGCACCCAGGGGAGAAGTTAGCAGTACCTGGCTCTGCCACTGATGGGGGCAGGTAGACGGGGATGCTGCTCCGCAGGGTGCTCCGTTTGCGGAACTGTGGTGGCGGTGAGAGGCTCGAACTCTGTCTCGCAGAATCCCAAATCGCAAATGCAGTTGTTGAACATTAGAGCATATATTGATATCTGAAAAAGAAATATAATGAATTGTCTTGCTAAAAGGGCACTTATCTAGTCAGAGGCCAAAGGGGCCGGTGCATGAGCAGGAGCTGGGCTTCATCTGTGCACGAGCCTGAATGTGGTTAGGGTATGGTGTCTTCTTTGTCTTTAATTCTCTTTTTTTCTTAGTTTCTCAGATGGTAATTGAAGAGGTTAATGCCATTCAGGAGGACCTGGCGATCGAGAGGACATGTAGAGAGAGTGCTGAAGCCCTGGCCTCCAAGGTACACTTCATCTGCATCCAAATACTGCTACAAAAAATACTGCCAAAATATCAGGGGGAATAGAGGGGGGAAACGCCAGAGTAGGGGCAATGGGAGGGGGGAAAAGCCAGGGCAGGGGGAATGAGGGGGGACACCAGAGCAGGGGGAATAAGAGGGGGACACCGAGCAGGGGGATGAGAGGGAGAAACACAAGAGCAGGGGGAATGAGAGGGGGACACCAGAGCAGGGGAATGAGAGGGGGACACCGGAGCAGGGGGGAATGAGAGGGGGAAACGCCAGGAGGGGGAATGAGAGGGGGACACCAGAGCAGGGGGAATGAGAGGGGGAAACACCAGAGCAGGGGGAATGAGAGGGGGACACCCAGAGCAGGGGAATGAGAGGGAGAAACACCAGAGCAGGGGGAATGAGAGGGGGACACCAGAGCAGGGGCAATGAGAGGGGGGAAAAGCCAGAGCAGGGGAATGAGGGGGGGAACCAGAGCAGGGGGAATGAGAGGGGGGGAAACACCAGAGCAGGGGGAATGAGAGGGGACACCAGAGCAGGGGGAATGAGAGGAGAAACACCAGAGCAGGGGGAATGAGAGGGGGACACCAGAGCAGGGGGAATGAGAGGGGGAACGTAGCAGAAGATATTCCTTTTGAAACCCTAGCATTGTAAATGTAACCTTAAACAAGAGAAGACTAATATGATCAGAAGTGTAGCGTATGTTGATTTAGAACAAATCTGACCAAATAAATATTAAAGCATCAAAAGCAGACCCTCTGTTGGGTGTGTTCCAGTAACTGTCTCTGACCTGTTCCATTTGGATGTTGCAATCAAAAGCCCTCTTGGAGTTCTGCTGCTGTCCCCATCTCCTAGTGTCTAAAATTGCATTGCATTCTTTTGATTCAGAGCCCACTTTTTGGATTCCTTGCTAAAATGTGAGTTGTGATTGGGAGTGGGGGGGCCTGGCACATGGTGATTTTGTAGCCCACTGGTGTTGAGCTTATCACTGTAATCATTTCTCATTCAATTTCTGGACAAAAGCCCTCACATTGCACCTGGTTGGACCAGATTTTGGTTAGTGGGAGGCTGAGGGATTATTATGGTGAAGGTCGACATTCAGGCCTTTTTCCCCCCCTCCTCCTCCTCTGTTCTTTGGGTTGTTTGTCCTCCTCATCTGAACAGGGTGACAAGTAAGGTTTTACTGCCACAGATGACCACAGAGTTTGGACTCTGTTGTTGATCAATGCGATTGGATCGATGGTTACTTTGCCAGACTGGGCTTTTCAAGAAGGGGGGTCAAGAGCTCAGCATGTTTCAGGTGGAGGAGCGGCACTAATGGGCAGTATGATAAACATCATATGTTTTTATGCTTGGGTTTAATATGTTTGATTAAAGTGGAAGCCGGTCCGCATAGGCATAACATGTTATATCCAATTACGTATTCAAAGTTGTCCTACTGGCGATCGGATCGCATATCGGCCCCGATTGGATGATTTGAAAATAAGCGACCACCAAATATAAGCAACCAGCCCATGAGTGCCACTAACACAATGGCACTCATGGGCTACTGTCATTTAAAAAACAGCTAGTGCCTTTACTGCATGTTGATGGCCTTAGGCTAGAATGTGGCCATTTTTACATTAAAATAACAAAGCTGCACTTTCTCTTTGCTCTAATTAGAAAACCCATTCAACGTTTATGGTCCTTATGTTCTTAGTTGGAATTTGGTTAAGGCAGAAGCGTCATATGTAGAAGCGTCATATGTAGAAGCATCTTATGAGCCTGCAGGGCAGGGCGACGTGGGACGCGGTCCGTTCATCGAGTGTGTTCATCATGCCTAGTTAAATAATTCTGGATTCAGCAACAAATGCATGTTATTAATCATTAGGGCTTGTAACGGACATATTGATTTGTTTTGTACTTGACTTCCTTCTCGCTCTCTTTCTTTCTTGTTACATTTAATTTCTGTTGTTTTTACTGAAATTTTTAATATAGTCTAACTAACCCTAACCCTAAGTTAAAAGGGTTATGACAGTTTATTAACATATCCATTCAAGAAAGTTGGATAAGGTTTCTGTTTATCCAACCAAAGCCAAATAAAGCATGCAGAAAATGCTGTTTCCATCTCCTTCTTCACCCGAATGGTGCAGAGATGTGTGCTGCTTATGTGCTGCATTTGTGCTCATTGTTCCAAAAATAAATATTCCAAGAATGAACATAAACACAGACCTTGTTTTTCAAGAAAGCCCACCAAATATGCAACACATTTTTGTCATTTTACTATATGGATGCGACTGTGCAGGTTTGGAAGTTTCAGGGTTTGCAAAGTGAATATTTGGCAAGTGATGACAACGAATCAAATGTGATGAATTGCCATTGCCTTGAAATGTGGGAGAGATATTATTTTGTGTCACTTTTCTTTTCTTTAATGTATGAGGCTATGTCCACTGGACAGGGCTGCTTAGAGGCAGCAATATACTAGCCCACTCCTGGTCTTACAGCAGGAATTAATCTATTTGTCCGTAAGAATATCCTGGCTAAAAGCTTGCTTGGGGGCAGTCTAAGTGACTACTCTCTGTCAAGATTTATTTGATTCCCTTGGTGTCTTCTTTGTGTGCTCACTGCTTCTTTTCTCCTCTTCCTCCTTGATTTAAAACAGCATCCATACCTAGACACTCCCTGTGCCTGCCTTGCTAATACAGCATTGGGGGGGGGGCGGCGGCACGCAGACTGATAGTCCTTGATTAGCCATATCTAAAAATATATCCATACATCAATTATTCATAACTTACTTTACCTGCAACACATTCATTCACCATGAATCCAAGTGCTGGGGTAAGTGACCTTACATTTTGAACAGTGTTGACCTGTCAACACCTGCTCACACTCGGCACTCTGGGGGTTTAACATCACTTTGTTACTCATTTACTTTTAAATCCAACCCAAAACACATAAGGAGGTGTTCCCAGTGGAGGACAGACAGACTGAGGCTGGATTCATTTCTTTGTACCTAATGATGGTAATTTTGCATACCAAACATTCCCAAGCCCACGCTGAATGAAGCTACATTTCAGAGCAATTTCTTTACACCTCACCAAACATTTTGAATTAAAAAGGCAATTTACCACCAATCAAATCCAAACATGTCTTTGATGCTTAAAGTTTTTGTGTTGATGCTAGCCTGATGCTAAGTCAGCCTTGAGTTATCTATGTAATTGTATATGTACTTCTCTCATGAATTGTAGATTATTATCAGAAGAATGTGATTCCCTGTTATGTATTGTTAATTGCATTTCAGAACAAAAGGAGAAGCAGTCTGAAGGGCATCATCAAAAGATGGAATTACTGAAATCCGCTCCCACCAGGATGCCATTAATAAATGTTTCTTTCATGGCTTGCTTTTTCTGTTTCTCTGCTTTTGTCAGGGCTGCTTCCTTTAGATGCCATCTAGAAGCATGCATAATTGGCATCCATCTCCTTCACATAGGCTTCATTCATGTGTTACTTAGTGATGGTCTCCTTATGGTCGTCCTGATGATTATGCTGTTAGAAATGGATTGGCCATAGCGGCAGTTTAGTATGTATGCTTCATGTAGAACTGATCAATTTGCAAATAATTTCAAAAGGAAATGTCACATAAGAATACGTGTTAGAAGTGATAATCACACAGAAAAACACGATGCACAGAAATGTAAGATGCAAATACATATCACATCAAAAAACCTGTGATTACATCTAAAAGGAGAGATATTCACTGCCTTTTCCCGGCCTGCCTGTGCTTCTCTAACGATGTGTTTTTTCCACCTTATCATTGCCTTTGCAAGCGTCCTGCTATTATGACTGATTGCAGGGCCAAAGAAAAGAAGAAATCAACATCTCATCTGCCTGTCGCTCTGCATCTCATCTGTCTGTCGCGCTGCTACCTCATTTCTTTGCCTGTTTACCACGAGCTTAATGCAAAGCCCGCCTGTCGCTCTATGCAGATTTGGGAATGAAGGCGCTGCAGGATGCAGGCTCCGCCACTTCTTCTTAGATTTCTGACATCTTTTAGGGAAGAGGTGCTGAAATGCCATAAGTTGTGCACGCAGAGTTTGTTCATGTGTCTGCGCAATGCAATCTGGTGAGGTATGGTGGGAAGTCAAACTATTTACACTACGGTGTTATGGTAAAAAAACAAAGTTATTTTCCATTTTATGGGGTTTCCAGTTTGAAAAGGGGAATGTTGCTGCTGTTTTACCACCTTTGCTGCTTATCGTGTCCAACAGATTTTAGATAGCAGCTATAGCAGAAGAAAGTGATTCATTCAAAACAGCATTAGTTTTCATATCACCTCCATTTATTTTCAAGATTCAAAATGTCCGAACCAAATACAGTGTATGAAATACTATATTTTAAATATATACAATACAAAAGTGACGCATGGTGAGGTGACTTTGGCGTCTCCTTTAGAGTTGATGCTCTGGGTCGGGACGTACAGTATGCTTCACTGACATGCTGCACCAGGACGGGACGGTTAGATGGTGGGGGGGTTACAAAATGTACGATTCAGTGACACGTGGGACATGACCCCCTGTCTCCTGGGGAAAGTCCTGTGTTGTTTGACCCATCCACCCCCCCAACCAACCTTCTTTTTTTTGCACAGGAGCACGTTTGTTAGAGCAGGAACGCAAGCCTGTGTACCTGGCTGTAGTAGAAAGTACTCAGTTGGACAGAATTGTATGTGAACATACCGTGTCCTCGAGCTCTGGTGTTCTTTGGGAAAAAGGTTTTAAGCAGGATTCCTTTTCTTTGTCCAGTGATTATTATAAGCTGATTATGGTGCCAATGGCCAGGATATAGAAGTTACTAGTATTTAAATATTAGCATATTTAAGTTTACATTTATAACTATTAGGTAGAGTTAATTCTTTCTAAAGTACTTAATGCCACAATTGAACACCTTTTATTTGATTGATACTATAATTAAACTTGATTGGGATTATTTCCCCAAAATTAGATTGTCAGAGCCAATTTAGACATAACATAAAATCTGCTGGACAACAAAAGGGGCTTTATCTTATAATATATAATATCTTCATATTTTGTCTTTTATTTCATAAAGCAATGGTAGTGGTCACCCTTTACACCTTTTACTAATAGTTAAATATTTAAATGTTTTTAAATTAGCCTTTTTTTGTGTTTCCTAAAAAACTGTTTTAGGCGACAAGGTTTTCAACGGGCCGGGCGATATATATGTTATTGTTGAATATATTCAGCATCGACAGTCACATGTGCTCATACGGTGTGTTTGTGTAGTTGAACCGTCAGAACCGCTCTCTGAAGAGGAAGAGCATGATGCTGCTGCCCCTCCTCGGCCCAGACGCCATCGCTGAGATCAGCCTGGACGATGACGAGGAGAACGAGAGTGAAGAGCTAAATGCAGCTAGCATGGTCTGCCTCTCTGCCCAGTGCCAGGCCACCATCTCAGGTGTGTAAACTAGTCACTTGTTAGTCTCACACTGCCAGAAGGTCTGGCTAGTAGACACAACAGTTTGGAAAGGAGAACAACGGGCTCTGGTTTATTGGCATTTCTTTAAACCAATCACAATCATCCTGGGCGAGTTTTAGTCGTCAACAGAGAACTCAGATTGGACAGATAGTCTAGCTAGCTGTCTGGATTTACCCTGCAGAGACCTGAGGACCAGGTAACCATAGTCCTCAGATTGGACAGATAGTCTAGCTAGCTGTCTGGATTTACCCTGCAGAGATCTGAGGACCAGGTAACCATAGTCCTCAGATTGGACAGATAGTCTAGCTAGCTGTCTGGATTTACCCTGCAGGGATCTGAGGACCAGGTAACCATAGTCCTCAGATTGGACAGATAGTCTAGCTAGCTGTCTGGATTTACCCTGCAGAGATCTGAGGACCAGGTAACCATAGTCCTCAGATTGGACAGATAGTCTAGCTAGCTGTCTGGATTTACCCTGCAGAGATCTGAGGACCAGTCCTCAGTGAATGTCTTGGATATAGAATAGTCATTTGTTAAACTGTGCATTTCATATTCATGAAGTAACAATAACTACATGCACTATGTTCAGTGAGTGAGCAGCTGTCTCTGGAAATGTCATGGTCACTTCTTTAAGTCATTACGTAATTATAGCCGAGGTGATAATGGATGATGCCTGTCCATCATGTTGTTGAAGGCTGTTGGCATTAGAAGGAGAAGGACAATCATACCATTTGGAAATGATACACTCTGATGCAGAATATGATTGAATACATTAATAAGTTGACTTTCCCAAAGATTGTGGGCTTATTTTGTTACATAATTGCATGTTAATGGACAGTACAATATGTTGGCTGGCTCTGCACGCTGGCGCTGAGTAGTCTCGCATAGCCAGACACACACTGGTTTAGAGCTGAGCAGCGGCTCAGACTCGTTCTGCGGACACAAACCATTAAATTAGCAAAATAAACTGACAACAATCGGCCAAAAATAACAACAAGCGGTGAAGAACTCAGCCAACCGGCCGGCAGCCGATATGTTCCTCCACTCGCCCAGTCCCAGTGGGCAGCTAGTCAAAGCACTTCCTGCCAGGGAACACATCATTTTCATTTAATGTGAGAGTTTTATCCATCAGAATACTTGTCCTACTTAACAAAGGGCCCCCCCCCCCCCCCCCCCCCAAAAAAAAAAAAACAATTCAAGGTGTCTGCGACCTTTTTCTGCTTAAGTACCCTCACAAATGTCTCAGCCTGGTCCTGCTGTGAGCTGCGTTGTAGTAACCAGTGTAATCTCTAGGTAATTTCAGAGATTTCAGAACTAAAGTGTTCTTTGAATTTCCTTGGCAAACAAATTTGAAGATTTTCTAACATTTTATGCAGTTTCCACATGAAGCAGATGACTGACGTCTGTTGTCTGTTGGTACTGCTGTTGTTTTTTTGTTAAATGTCACACTGTTTTCTTTCGCATTATATTTAATTTTGCGATCATCTGAAGTATAACAAAGAAATAAATGAATGGCGGGTGCAGTGTATTCTCCTGTGTTCTCATCTTTTCACGGCTGGGTAAACATATACTAATATTCACAATATGAAAGCAACACAAATCTTGTATTTGATCACATGCTGTGTACTGTGATATTAGTATATAGGCCAGTCACGCTAACCTTGGCTGTAGCAACAGATTCATACAGCCACGAGTTACCGCTACGTCAATGCCATCCAAACTCTCACCCTCTGGGTTTATAGTTTTTACTATTTTTTTATTCTCGGGTATGATTATTATTGGCTATGGACTGTTGCATGTTGTGTGTAACTATGCCTGACTACAAATAAAGTATTTTTTTATAAATCCAAGGTGACAAAATCGTCCCAAAGAACGGGTCGTCTACCAAGAAAGCAGCTAAGGGCCATTGATGTGTGTAGGGAAGAACACGGTTTCCTTTTCTCTGTTTCAGAGCTACAACACCAGCTGGAGAACCGGCCAGCTGTCGCTGATCTAGAAGCAGTCAGAGAACAGCTGAGGGAAACCAGGGAGGAAGTACGTTAAAGATTTCTGTTTTTCACTGTTTCTGTTACTCGGATTCTATGCACAATACATGTCTGCTCATATTAAATCTATGTCAACGGCTAGGCTGCCCAGATGTTGAGAGCTTGTAACTAAGACGAGGTCTCTCCTCGAGCACCCAGCTGAGCCAGCTGCAAAGTTTAGATCAATTGCATTTATTAATAGTAATGCAACCGACCTGATTTTAGCCTTGCATCACTGCGACTCATCTGTCACAACAACAGAGTTACATGCAAGTAACAAATAGATAACCATCCCATCTTATTAGGTACAGCTAACCAAGCTAACTAGCTAACGGCAGCTAACTCAACAGTTAGCGGTTACTTTAGCAACAAGTCAAGATTGTCTAAACCGCAAAACCATTTAAAATATTGTCTGTCCATAACTCATAACTGGTCTTAGAACTTTTATTACATCTTAATGACCAGTCCAAATGGACCCGTTTAACTTGAGGTCAAGGGAATTATTTATGACACAGAAAAGCATTTAAAAGGAAATCAGACTTCATGACAAGTTCAAGGTCAAGGACAATATTTATAAATGGTCTCACGACAGCCAATGTAAAAACCAACCACCTCCGCCAGTTTAATGTAATGTTAACACAAAGCTAGTGATAATTAGGCCTACTATGACAGGTTTATGACAAGTATTGTTGTCTAGGTTAATATCAAGCTGCCATAACACAGCAATCAAACAATGGAAACTTTGCATTAAAAGTGTCATAATTTACACAATGACATCTAATAACAGTCAGAAACATTCATAAAGATATTTTAATGTATCATGATGTTAATGGTGTCATGTCATGGTTATGACGGTATCATGTCCATCTTGTGCACACCCCTTCAAATAAAGTGTTACCAAATCATGTTTGTCATATCCATTTTAAAATGTTCTTGATTACTAGAAAACTGAACTCGTAACAATATCTGAATTGTTTCTCTACTTTACATTTGCAGCTGCTGAAAGAGAAACACGATAACACTGTTTTAATTGCTGAGACGGTGCGGCAAAAGAAGCTCCTGGGGAAATATAACAGAGGTTGGTAGGGGAGGGGGTGCCCAGGGTCAATGTGGTCTTCATATTTAAAAAAACACTATCGCTAATAATCTCATGTAAAACAACATGGATACTTGCCATGATCATGGTGCAGCTGTAGCTCAGTGGTAGAGCGGTCAACTACCAATCAGAAGGTCGGTGGTTTGATCCCAGTTTACATGTTGAAGTGTCCTTGTTCTGGTAAAATACATAATCTTTGTCCAGTGTCTCAGTTTGCTGTGGAGGAATATGAGGCCTTACATGACACCTTGAACCTGGAGAGGGACCTGAGGACAGAGGCAGAGAGCTTTGCCAGAGCGGTGAGTGTATGATGATTTCCATCATGTTGTTATGTCCCTCCCTTGCAGCAATGTGTCCTAACTGTCTTCCATAAGGGGACATAACCCGTTTTTTTTTTGTTTTCCTTTCTTCAGATGATGGTCGAGCAAAAAAAGCTGAAGAGACAGAGTCAGATCCTGATGCAAAGCGCCTCGCCTGGTCAAGCTCTACAAGAAGCCCTCAGTCAGGTCACCAGACTGACCCAGGAACTGGAGACACAGAGGCTGAAGCACCAGAGCCAGGTCCGTGCACACAACCACGAACAAACTAGACTAAAGTACGGATGTCACGTCACTCAGAGAGCTCTTGGTTGGGTACGATGGACATAGAAGAGAGAGGAAATACAACTCTACAGAATGCAAGCTCTTCAAGCATGTGGAAGTTAGGCCTCATGATGGGACGGCCACATTTGTCTCCTCATAAAAGCCTCATGAGCACTTCTAATTTGGGGACTTTTCCTTTTTTACTTTCAATTACATTCTCAATGTTGGGGTGTGGCCCAAAAGGCCAAATGTCCCGTCTCTGGCTCTTTCACCACTTACTGCTGTATAAGCACCAAGCTTACAAGTACGACAGGCACTTCATTATGAATCATAAATTGTTTGTTTTTTTTGTCTTTATGAAAACAGTTTCTGCCTGTGTTCTTAAAGTTATCATTAGCAGCAACTTAGGGGAGTGTTGCTTGTTACCAACATGTGGCTATAAAGTCTACAATAAGCCACTAATGGTCTTGTGAGAAGAAATGCTGGTCATCAATTTCCCTGATTAAAACAAACTTGGAATAGAAAAGCTACAGGGAACAGCAAATTAAAATACTAGTAGTGTATTCTAGCATGTGCAAAAACAATCAAGAAAAAAACAAGAAGTGCAGAGATGATTCTCAGAGTTTTGGACAGATATTAGTTATTTGTTACTAAAGAAACCACTAACTGCAGTCAGCCGCAATTAGCTCGTTAGCTCGGTTAGCAGTACCTGACTCAACCACGGGGTGCAGGAGCCAAACCTGGAGAGAAAACCATCTCGGTAGTGTATTCATGTTTTAAACCTGACTCCAGCTCCAGGGTAAGTCTCGGAGGCCGTGTTTGGTCCCGGTCCGGTGACTCTGACGTGTTCACCGACAGAGTCAGCTAACCTATCATCATGGTGGACCAACGCAACGCACATTCAACGCAAAGGGCCACTGTAAACGCTAATCAATATCCGCTGTGGGTGTCAGAAAATAGTCCAATGATGTACTTTTCCACACGAAGACATACACTTTCAAGAGAGAATCAATGCATCTAAGAATTATTTTTCCCCCACCTCTAACCTGGAGTGCCTTTAATTCATATGCATCAAAACGCTGTTTTTTTTAGCTGGTTAATTATGCCTTTGTTAATAATGCCTGCTGAGTTATCACAGGCCTTGCCAGTAAAACCTAGGGGACGTAACCTGCTAGATTAATAATTAAAAGCAGCGTTGTAGCCCCCAGCTTCCCCCCCCCAGCTTCCCCCCCCCCCCCCCCCCCAGCTTCCTCCCACCTCTTCTGGCACTGATGGATACAATTTGAGCTGAGTGGGATCACATGATCGCTCCTGGTGCCGGGGTGGAGGTTAGCCATACCCTTCATTTGAGGAACAATTAAAACCCTGGTTAAGATACTGGGGGTGGGGAGCAGATGACTGAATGTCAGCTGGCAGTGACCCAATGCTACTTATCAGAACCCTTTTAATCCTTTTAATCAAATATTGAGGATTCCGGGGGATGCGTGGGATTTTCCCCTTTCTGGTCTATACATCCTCTGCTGAGTTCTTTTTATCCTCCGGGGGGGACAACATGTATCCCTCCTCAAAGTTATCAGTGCTGATTCACCAAAACTGAAGACAGTATATTATACACCTTAAATAGAAGTATAGTGAACAAAGTAAAGTTCTGTAACGTGACCATGTGCAGTAGAAGGACCGTCTGAGCAGCAGTTGCTGGTTGTATTTAGTCTTTAGTGATGGTCCTGTCAGGGCCGTAGTAGTGGAGTTTAACAGAAAAAGTGGAGCGTCACGCATCAAAGACACCAAAACCACTCGTTAAGGTTTTGAAAAAGATCGTGGTTTGGATTAAAACACTGAAAGTATTTCATTTTCGCCTTGAAGTGAACTCTGCTCTCTGACTTGAAAGCACGTTTTTCATTGTTAGATAATTTTCCATTAGATATTGAAGTTCATACATAATTGTGACTGTATTCAATTCGATTCAATTTTATTTATAGTATAAGTTCATAAAAAGAGTTATCTCAGGACACTTTACAGCTAGAGCAGGTCTAGACCTCACTCTATAATTTACAGATATAGCAGGTCTAGACCGCTCTATAATTTACAGATAGAGCAGGTCTAGACCGCTCTATAATTTACAGATAGAGCAGGTCTAGACCGCTCTATAATCTACAGATAGAGCAGGTCTAGACCGCTCTATAATTTACAGATAGAGCAAGTCTAGACCACACTCTATAAAATTATAGAGTGTGGTCTAGACCTACTCTACAAAGACCCAACCGTACTTGTAGTTCCCACAAGAACAAGCATTTAGTGTGACAGTGGCAAGGAAAAAGAAACAGACAGACCCTGACTATAAATAACGAGTGACACGATATCCACGGGATCAAATTGGGGATTTAATTCTCCACACTGCATATATTGACGCTGAGGGGAATTTTGTCACGTTAACAGTAAGCTAGTTGAGGATCCATGCGGTGTGTCTGTGGTGAACGTTGAGTGTGTGTCCATCCGTTGTCAGATGAAGCAGATGGAGGACAGGCTGCGGAGCTGTGAGGCTCAGAGGGAGCTGACAGCGCTGAGACGTAAACTGGAGCTCGTGGAGGACGAGAAGAGAGAGTACAGCAACAAATGCTCCAAGGCTGAAGTGGAGGTCAAGGATCTGCGGAGTACAGGTGAACACATGTTTGGAACTGTAAGCATAAGACATACTGTGGGGTTTTACACTGTACGCTATAGAGGACAATGCAGAATAGAACAGTATAGGGCAGAGAGCTTCAACAGGGGGTCCGGGACCCTTAGGGGGTCCTCAGAGTTACTGGAGGGAGGGCCCAAGTTATTGTTTATTCACTTAAAAACTAATTTAAAAGTTAATGAGAATAGGTATGGGGGGAACATTATGTGTGGGCTACACCAATGGCAACAGGCCCCGATTGGTGGAATGCAGGATTCAGGAAGCCCATTGGCTGTTCCTCAGAGTTTCCTTCTCTGTTCCCGGTTCGGTCGCTGTGGGTCTACTCTAACTGGATGGCGTTCCCTGGCCAGTCGAGGAGCTCCAGAAGAAGCTGCAGGCAGCTACCAACCCACCCCCAGCTCCAGCACCTCCCCCTCCCCCACCCCCTCCACCCCCTCCAGCCCCGGCTCCAGCCTCTAACCCACTCAGGTTTGATCACACACGCGATGCTCTGTACACCCCAGGCAGAACCAGGACAGTCAGGAACACTTACAAGGAGTGGGCCTTGGTGGTTGGTGCATACATAAACAAACAACCACATTGAACACTAATATTAAAAAAGAATAAATCATCAATCAATCAACTACGTCATCAGTCAGCCAAATCCTTTTTACTTTGATGCACCTTTCATACTATAATATGAGTATAGTAAGTAATGTGTGTAAACCAGGGACTCACCAACTCATACAATCAGATGGTACTAATAGTACTCTGTAAAAATACTCTGTTTTACGTAAAAGTCCTCCAGAAAAAATGTTCCTTCAGTAAAAGTCTTTAAGTATACTCAGCAAAATGTAGTTGAAGTAATATAAGTATTTTAAGAAAGTGGGAAGGATCCACCCAGCTGTGTGTTTAATGACATCATCATCTCAGCTGGACCTGGAGCTGTTATATTGTTGCTAGGTTACTTTATAATAAACTTCCGATTATAAACTACATGTGTTTAGTGTGCAGGAATCTTAATGTGGAAAGGAACTAGTAACTAAAGTAACTAGTAACTAAAGCTGTCAGATGACTATATGTATTCATCACTGATTCTGAGGCTCTGTTGGAATCTTTTGTTGCTGTTATGATATAAAAGTGAGAACAAAAAGTTTGAAATGAGGACATTCTGGTGAGCAAGCAATAGGGCTGGGCAATAAGTTAATATGATCATTTATCGTCTTTCAATGGAATCATTTTGTGATGAAATCATATATCGAGATATTGTACTAAACAGTTACATTGTCTAAATTGATAAAAACAAGCACACACTAGTCTGTTCTCAGAGAATCTGTTGTGAAAAATGTTGAGGGTATATCATTTGTAGAATTGCAGATTTATTTTAACATCACACTATTTTTGTGCATGCACGTCAACATAGTCAGCATATAGCTGGAAATCTCTAGAATTTCACCTGAAACTGTTTACCACATTTTGGATGGATATCTAACATCTTATTAAAAAAATCTTTTGTGAGAGCACCAATAGTCAACCCGACAGTATCGTCGCAAAATTGATGTATTTGGTCAAGAGAATATATGATATTGTTTCTCCACATAGCCCAGCCCGAGCATGCAAAACCAAAAGCAAATTATTTGACCAAAATGAATTCCAGGAAGCACTCTGGGGTCATGCGACAGCAGCTGCCTGATCATCATCCATCTGATCTTCATGTGTGCCCCCCCCTGCAGCGCGCTGTTGTCACTGATTCGAAAGAGAGCAGACATCAGTACTGACATCCCACTAGTGGTCCAGGACTCAGCCAAGACCCCAGGTACACGTCAAGCATCCACAACATGTGCATTACATATACTGTGTAGATATATATATATATACTGAATATTAAGGGTGTGACGAGATCTCGTTTTACGAGATCTCGCGAGATTAAAACGTGACGAGATTTCTCGTCGAGGTGAAAAGTTGTCTCGTGAGGCGATGTGATGTCAGCGTGATGGAGCGTGAAATTACTATTGAAGATCCCCCTGCCACTTTTAAATCATTTGTGTGGCAACATTTTGTGGAAACAGTCGACATGCTTATATTCTTGAAAAAGAACATGACCATATCTTAGGCTGTTCTGTGTAGTTTCTCTCTTTTTCATGCTTGAAGAAAAAAATTGTTTCTGTTTGCACTTGTAGTTTTGAGAGAGCAGTACTTTGGTTATTGATACACTTACTGTTTGCATTTAAAGTGTTATTTTTCTGTTATTTACACATTTATTTTATTTATACTGTTTATTTTTTATGTTCGGTTTGTGGAAAGGAGTTAGATTTCTCGTGTGAAATTGTACAGGGCAGAAGCCGGTTGGTAGAGTTTATACAAAACATTTTGCAGTGTTTGCACGTCCTTTACTGCATATAATTCATTAAAATAGTAAAAAAAAAAAAAGTTAAATAACATTCATCATTTATAGTTGATTTCAAAATGCACCTAAATTGTTTTGCATTTTGTGATTTTTCAGTTGAATAAAAAAACTATTTTCCATTCATATATTTCATCGAGGATTTCTTTAATTTTTTTTTAAAAATCTCGTCTCGTTCTCGTGAACCCAATCTCGTGATGCGTCTCGTCTCGTGGAGTAAGCGTCTCGTCACACCCCTACTGAATATATATTATCTGATGCAGGGCTTTGTTTGATATGCAGTAATTATGCAGCAGTATAACTACGGTATACACAGCAAGGGCACCTGCAGCTGCAGTTTAAGAGTAGTTTTATAGTTAACTATTTCTACAACAACAAAAACACAAAGCTTATTCTGAAACAACAAAGAAACAACAACCACTGCGTTATAACCTGTCTGGCACACACACACACACACACACACACACACACACACACACACACACACACACACACACACACACACACACACACACACACGCGCGCTTTGAACAAGACAGGGACATTGAGCAAGAAATGTAAGAAAGCAAGAAGTCAAAGGAGAAAGAATTAAAGAACCCAATAAATTAGAAGCCAGTAATTCCCCTGCAGACCTGCTCAGCTGAAAGACTTTTCCAAAATATGACCCCCCCTTGCTGGGAGATTTGCATTTCCATGAAGAAGCAGCGTTCAGTTGTTCTGCACCACATATCTTCAGCAAACTGCTGTACTCTCACTTCTTTTAAACCAAGGCTTTTCTTTTTTATTCAATTTTTTTTAAATTAATTGTTCATTTGTTACACTGCAATGTAACTTAATTCTTGTATTTCATACCTGTTTTAGCTGATTTTATAGTCTCTTTAATGGATGTTGTAACTACTATCTACTACTCTATATGTATAACAAAGTTATAGTTGTTAGACATCTTAATGCAGAAATACTACATATTATATAGTCAAGTAAAGTGTAAGAATATCATTAAAAGTATGCAAGAACATTTGATGTGTCATAACACAAATTTTTGGGTGATGAGTAACATTTAACAATGTAACGTTTCCCCAAAAGAAAAGTCACTCTAAAGACACAATTCACTCAAATTATAGATACCTGAAACAATTTCTACGCGACCTGTAGCTGTATGTAACGCTGTATACAGGTCCGCATGTGATAGCAATAACAAAATAACATATCAACTCCATTATAACTTTTAGGCAACATAGATCCAAGTTGAATACTTGGTTTTCCTGGTCCCCTTTTGTACTGATACCACAACCTGGACCAATACCAATCACCCCCCCCCCCCAGCACCTCCACTTCTGTCAGAACCAGTGGTAAAGGACCATGGAGAGCAGGCCAGTTTCTTTGCGTTGACTGTTGATGGTTGACGGTTGAACGGGGGCGTGTGGACCGCTCCGTGTGAGGCTGGTCAGCGTGCTAACATGTCCAGCTGGACTGGGATTGATAAAGGGAACGTTACCTGCAGGTGGGCCATTTTTGGCTTTTGTGCGCATGTACACTTTTATTATGGATTCTACGCACTTTTGTATAAATGAGGCCCCTGGTCTTGAGTCCTATTTGTGCATTTTAGATTTAATCCTTTTGGCCCTTTTCTTTGCAAACAAAGTCACGTTTGTGTAGAAGGACAAATGTTGAAGCAAGTGGTGCATGGGAAATTCAATCTTAAATCTCCATCATCGGCTATTAGGTCAAGCTGGTGAATTCTTTAATTTGTGCAAACAAAGGGAAGCCTTGACTTGATGGAGCAGGTAAGACGTCCATGTTGACTCAACGGACTGTACTGTGTCATCATTTTGTGAAACAGTTTTTGAATTTATGAGGCCTGAATTGTGGGCTGCCAACTGGGTATTTGTTGGAATTCCACCCAGGCTGAATAGGTTCAGGCCAAGGATCCAGCACTCTGACACCTGAATAATAGTCTCTTTGGAGGGAAAAATTTTACTATTACTTTAACACAAAATAGCTTTTGTGTGACATTTGGAAGACATCTTACTGACAATAGTTCTGTTGTGTATGCCATTGAATGTTGAAAATTAAATATTCACATTCTTTGCCAGTGGGCTGCATTAATAACAGAATTAGATTTTTTGTTCCCACCTTTAATGAACTTGAGAAACTCTTTACCTCACAGAAAATTTGGATGAAAAATTGCTGCATAGTCTTAATGTTTTCACACAGTGAGTCAAATTAATTCCAGAATAATGTTGGTAACCTCACACACCACAAAGCCTCAAAACCTTACAGGTGTACCTTATTTACTACATCAATAATTATTAGTTTTTCCATGACTACTGCCAAATCCACCCTGAAACAGGCATGACACTAATGCAGATCATTCAATGCTTATGGCATAATTAAAACGCTGGAGGTTCTCCAACAAAAACTTCATTGATTGGTCCTGGGGGCTGGTGTCATTTTCAAGCTTTTACATCCCAATGAGCTATATTTCAAGTGCAGCGCTAATGATGCCCATGAATTACACAGGGCCTACTTCTCCAAATCATTTAAACTCACTTTGGTTCTTGGCAGTCTCCCACTGAGGCAGACTCGTGTTGGTGTCAGTGAAGCCGCTAAACACGACATGTCTGTTAAAAAGGACCTTTGTCTCTGCCAGGAGTGGACATCAGGCAGCAGGCAGTGGAGGAAATGATGCACAGGATTAAGAAAGGCGTTCAGCTCCGACCTGTCAGCCAGTCACCCAACCGAGCCAGGAGACAGGTACCTTCAGTCCTTTTCTCAAATGATGTAACACTATCTGGGACCTGCTGTGGTTGGGACATTTAAAGCCAGTTCATGAAAGCTCTCACTGTAACCTGTAGTGTGATGACAGTAAACTGTCAGTAATAGCCAATAACACTGCAGCACTGTGTGTGTGTGTGTGTGTGTGTGTGTGTGTGGTGTGTGTGTGTGTGTGTGTGGTGTGTGTGTGTGTGTGTGTGTGTGTGTGTGTGTGTGTGTGTGTGTGTGTGTGCGTGCTCTGGCACACACACCTCTGTACTACTGCTCTCCACTGTGTGGTATTCATCCGACAATAGTCCTTTATTTATGGTGCCTCACTTGAATGACAAGCTAATGTTACTGTAAGGTTAATCCATCCACCTACCCATCCATCCATCCATCCATCCATCCATCCATCCATCCATCCATCCATCCATCCACCCACTTATCTGGGGCTGGTTCAGTTCAGAGTTCTTTATTTTCCTTCAGTTGGCGGTCCAAAAAACAAAATCATGTAAAAAAACACAATAAACAAAGTTCGAAACATCTTCTGGGCCGTATTTATGGATTAGACTACCTGAGGAAGGTAGGGCCGGGCCGCTGCAGGACTCCCGGGTCCCCTCTTACAGGGTGAGCTAGGGGCCGCCCGATGTCTTTTTATTTTTTTGTCAAGGGGAGGGTCATCCAACTTTTGTGTTCATGAAAACAGAAAAAGTCGGCGTGAATGTCAACGCAAAATCATGATGTCATGTTGGTCAGACAGACAAGAAACGACAGCCCCCACCTGCAGAAAGTTGGTAGGAAAGTCCAGAACAAACAGCAGAGACGTCTCACAGTGAATACTACAGATTAGAGACGGAGAGAGAAGATATGAAGATATGAAAACATGAAACTGGAGAGTTATTAGAGGAAGGGCATGGCATCGGAATTGTGACTGGAAATGTGTTGTCATCTTTGTTGAAAAATTACCAAAAAGGAAAACCTAATTGTACATTGTTGAGCGTCCATTGTTCAGTGCTCTTAAAGCCATCAGCGTGTGGGATTATCTAAGAGTTGCTTGTTTTGGTAAAACATGACATATGGCCAAGACATCTTTTAGTCTGTATGTTCCTCCGCCACAACAACTCCGCCAAATTAGATAGCATTAGGACCTGCTCTGCGAGGTAATTATAAATAATGAGGATGGGAAAATTGACGTGACTCAAAATGATTGTGTGTTTACACATTGGCTTCTGTGGAAAGCATACGTCGCCGTGCAATGTCTCGTCTCCGTGGTAAGAGGTGCAGTTAAGCCTCTAAGTGCTGAATGTGGAAAAATAAGTATAATGTGTAATGTGTGACTGCTGTTTATTTACCAAACCCATCTTTTTCCTCCTATTTTCCTTTTATCAGATGGAGAGGCCGCCCTCCAATTCTGCCATTCAGGAACTCAAAGGAATCATGGTAATGGGATGTCCTCACAAGACATGTTTTACAGCTTGAACTTTGAGACTCTGTTTTCCTCCCTGTGCATGGACGGGTTCACCCCACAGTTAGAGAATAATACAATGAACAGAGGTTGGAAAAGTAGTCAGATGTTTTACCTAAGAGAAAGTGTTACTGCAACATTTAAAGAGCTGCAGTCAATATGTATCTACTTCATAAACAAGACCTTGTTCTTTACATTATGCATCCCATCCAGCTGAAGGCAGACGAGTACCAGCTCAAACTGCTGGGGTAGGAAGCACACTGGACGCTAATGTCAAATATAGATGGGTTTCAGTTTTGGAGGTTAAATTATGGAATGAGTAGAACGTATGGCTCTGTTGACTTTCAAAAAAGCTTTAAAATGTAAAATAATTAGGGGTTATTAAGTAAGTTATTTGATTAAAATGGAAGATGACTAGGGTTGTACTCAAGTACTTTCTTTTTGGGGGGATTTCTGGGATGTCTATGGATATTATGGGATAGGCAAAAATAGGCCTTTCCTTTTTCAGTGAGCTACAGTGGCAAATTGTGGGAATTAATTAATTCTTCATCCTCATCATCATCATCATATAGTAGTGTCTCTCTGTTTGACGGCGTGTGATTTCGTTGAAACTGTCAAGGAGAACTTCGGCAGAGCCTCCCCCCCACCGAAGGCAGTGTCTTCGTCCCCAAACGGCGACGAGCAGCTGCAGAGGATCCTGCTGAGACGCCGCGATGCACTGGAGTCCCAGCACCCCCCCAGTAAGTCTCATCCCCTTAATGTCACACTGTCTGCGGGCCATAATGCATCTACCAGGTCTTCCCTAATCCGGACCAGTTGTCTGTTTAGAATTGTATTGCAATCCCAATATGGACTGGTAGCAATAGTCAAATCACAGGGGGGGGGGGGACACAATATTTGTTAAAGGCAAAGTATGTAAGTATATATCCTACACTAGAAAAAGTCTTTGTTTGGTACAGATCCTTGTAAAAACCCACTTTAATTATTTTAATTTTTTTACTGTAATTTTTTAAATGACAATGAGAAATTATACAAAAGTGGTCATTCCCTCCAGAAACCTCTGCCCTCAACCTCCAAGACATGCCTCAGACCTTTCTTCTTATAATTTTGATTAAAGGTATCCTGTCCCGCAGTATCCCTCTGTAGAAACTACCCTATGTCTCCTTCAATGAACTGGTCAAATGTTTTCCTGTTTTCTCATACACCTCCAGTTTGCTTTTTAATATATAGATTAATCTCTCCATGGACATACATTGTCCCATATGAGAGTTATAGTCCTTTTGAACTGTAGTATAGCAAGATCATTTCTATTCTTGGGGATTTGTTGGATCAGCAGTCATTCTTAGAAAGTAAGGAATGATTGTTTCAGTGAGTGTTTGGATCTCTGTGCAGGTCTCCCTCCCGTCCTCTCCCCCGCTGTGTGAAGGGCCCCGGGCTGACCTCAGCATCCACCCATATAGACTGGACGTGGGAGACGCAAGATCACATGACACAAGATCACCGTCTAGCATTTCATTTGACTAAATGATAAATAATCAAACTGAGGAGTCACACGCCTTACTCAGCCACACGCCACACTCAACCACACGCCTTACTCAGTCACACGCCTTACTCAGTCACACGCCTTACTCAGCCACACGCCTTACTCAGTCACACGCCTTACTCAGCCACACGCCTTACTCAGCCACACGCCTTACTCAGCCACACGCCTTACTCAGCCACACGCCTTACTCAGCCACACGCCTTACTCAGCCACACGCCTTACTCAGCCACACGCCTTACTCAGCCACACGCCTTACTCAGTCACACGCCTTACTCAGCCACACGCCTTACTCAGCCACACGCCACACTCAGCCACACGCCACACTCAGCCACACGCCTTACTCAGCCCCTCGGCTCGGTTAAATAGACCTGGCGCATATCTTTAGTGGAGTTTGACATTCGAGCAGGAGGGGGGGGGGGGGGGGGGGGGGGGGGGGCAAAAAAAAGAACCTCATTGTACCCTGTCCGACCTCTGGGGGAACACAGCACGAGCACATATGAACAAAACACACATGCTAAATAAACTGACAGTATGGGTTCATTTTTAAAGCAGATTTTAAATGACATTGTAACATTTTATGTAAGAATTTGTCCTGATGAAATCCAATCGCGGTCTGGGATCAACAGACAGACGGTGGCGGGATGCCCCGACACTTAAATTCATTTAAAATGTAACAGTGACCAATCAGTGTTGAGATGCCTCTCCAAACGCAGAAACAAAACGCAATCACACGTTAAGAAAAATATCCGTATTTTGCCGTAGTCCAAAGAAACAAAAAAAAGTAACCACGGCGATCAGTAGATCCACAAAAAGGCTCCCGGTGTACCTCAACGCCGTCACCTTCACCAGCAGCTCCAAACACCACCTCGCCGTTTAAACAAAGTCCAAATCTACACAATCAGTAAGTCAGCTCCCAGCTAATCTATACACACGGCATTTAGGCAACCTTTACTGCAACGTTGGCACGGCAACATGTCCAGACTAGTGCAACAGTAACTTTAGTTTTTGGCGTCCTGCATATGTGTCAACAATGGTCTCAGGTGACCTCACATGACCCAGAGCACTGCCAAAATATATTTTTTACTAAAGCAGTATATGAAATTAGATGTATTACCTACCACCATTTCGTTATTTTCTGTTATTTAAACTATTTTTAAAGTATCCGGTCATGCCAGATGGAATTATTCTTATTTTTGAAACAATGCGATTACCTGTTTCAGCCACCAGGGGACGCAAATTCCGCATATGGCCATGATTTTTGTAACTCTCTGAAGTTCCTGTCTTCTGGAAGTTGTATTTAAACTCATGCTGGAGACGTGAAGTTTAGCCTGTCCCTCGATGAAATCAAAGATATTGCTGGTGAGGGTTTAACTAAAGCCTAGTTATCACCGACCTCCAAAAGGAGACATTCCCTTATCATGCAGCTGTCTAGATTCTCTCAATCTGTCCAGACAAAAAACATAATTATACATGGACCGGTTGGTTATTATATTCTCTTCCCCTGACCTGTGACATATGAATGACCTGATGTGGTCTAAGCTTTCCCTTTGTCTCATCATACCACAACACGGTGCTTCTGGAAATCCCACCACATGAGTCACTGCACAGATGTCTCTAACAGTGGGGAAAGACTTTACAACTCTGGACAGCGTTGGAGTCAAGACCACCTCAACCAAGACCAGACCAAGCACCCATACAGTGGACACACACCGAGCTAACGTGCATAGCTTATAACTGCCAAATGACTTTGGGTGTGGGGGGGGGGGAGAGATTTCTGGAGAGGCACATTGATAACATTAGCTAGCTAGCTTCGGGGGTTAACAGAAAACTAAAGTGGAGGCAGGTCCAACTCGTTGGAATGAGCCGTGACCACGGCATTAAATCAGTCAGGGTGTGATGTTGATTCATTCCATTTAATGTTTAATGAAGTCTAATATCATTCATATTACTATCAAAAGCATGTCGTTCTTTTCACTGCTGTCAAAGAAAACCAGAAAACAAAAAAGGAAATAAAGAAATAAAACAAATAAACTTGTTGTTGGCTCCATTCAGTTTTTCTGTGAGAATCAACAACACCGTCTCCAGAAATGATGTTTGTGCTAAATTGCAAAAGAAAAGGGAAACATAACACATCCCAGATTACAATTTAGTCAACGTGATGAGGGAATATTTGTATTGAATGAATTTGGCAAATTGCAAAATGTTGATGCTGAACATATCGATAAAATGTCACTGACAACATATTTTATTTATCATTAATTTGATTATGTGATTGAATTATCCTCGGATCTTTAATAATTCTCTGAGTTTTTGTGGAGCTGGAATTCCATTCCCATTCTTGTTGGAACCCGTGTAGAACGTGTCTTAGCATTGTCTTCCTGAAACAAGCATGAAAAAGACGAGGCGTGGATGGCAGCGTATGTTGCTCCAAAACCTTATTGTACCTTTCAGCATTAATGGTGCCTTCACAGATGTGTAAGTTACCCCATACACCCCCCCCCCCCCCCCCCCCCCCATACCATCACAGATGCTGGCTTTTGAACTCTGCACTGATAAAAATCTGCATGGTCTTTTTCCACTTTGACCTGAAGGACATGACGTCCATGATTTTGAAATGTGGACTCGTCAGACACAGCACACTGTCCATCTCAGATGAGCTCGGCCCAGAGAAGCCGGCGGCGTTTCTGAGTGTTGTGGATCTATGGCTTTGGCTTTGCATGGTAGAGTAACTGTGTTAACTTATAATGGTTTTCCAAAGTGGTCCTGATCCCACATGGTGACATACTTGACATAATGCAGCGCTGCACTGAGGGATCCAAGGTCACGGCCATTCACTGTAAAAAAAAAGATTTGTACCAATCAAGACCAATTAACCTGTTCAGCTGTGGAACGTCCCCGCTTGTTAGGAACGCAGGCGTCAGGTTTACCAAAACATTAAGCAGGTTGAACATTAAATATATTGTCCTTGTAGTGTATGCAATTGAATAAATGTTGAAAAGGATTTGCAAATCATTGAATTTTATTGAATTTATTTACATTTACACAATGTCCCAACTTCATTGGAAATGGGGTTTGTATCTTTACTAATAACACGTTGGATTCATGTAAAAATAAAAAATGACAGATGGTTCTGTTTAGGGAACAGAAAAGCTCCTGGTTAGGTTTTGGGAAAGATGACAGTATGCGTTTACTTTAATAACATTTAAATAAATCCACAATATCTCCCCTAACTTAGCCAAAAACCTTAACCTTAGTTAGACCCAGACCCCAGTCTCTGTTGTAGGCCCACCCTGACCCCTCCTTGTGTGTGGCACATAAAGCAGTTCAGTTCCCAGTTAGTTTGAATGATTTTGCTCAAAATGTAACAAACTTGTGTCATAGCTGCAATGCATTCTGGTCTACTGAGTCTACTGTTGGTGGAGAAATCTCCACAATGCATTTCTCCCTACATGTGGAGGTTAATTTGTGTAAGAAACGGTTTCATTCTGAGTAAATAATAAAATACGATTTAAAAAAATCTGATTTTGTAGTTATTTGGGGAACATTATAATGATATGCAGAGGGAAGACTTCCCCCCCGAGCTGGTTTGTAACGGTGTTAAAGGGTCTTAGGGTGGATCTCCCCTTTAAGTCCCAGTCAGCGGTGAGTGTTAGTCAGGTGTGGAGCAGAGGATCAGCCTGTGCCCTTTGAAAATCACAATGACTGTTTTATGACTGATTTATCCACAATGGGGGGGGGGGGGGGGGGGCTGCTGGCGTGTTGTTTTTTGTCCCCTCGACACCTGCCCAAATGTCCCAGACCCTTCCTCCAGCGAGGGATTGAAACGTGAGAAGTGTGAACTGTGGGCGATGTCCGTCACCTATTGGGTTCCGCTGTTAATTAAAGCTCAGGCTTCATTTAGCACTGAGGTGCAATTTCCAGCAATCCCCCCCCCCCCCCCCCCCCCGACAGAGTGTTGAGGAAATGTCATTGTTGCTCTTTTCTAACCAGATTCATCAGCAGCAGGCTTCAAAGACTCCACTCCACCTTCCACACGCTCATTCATCCCTCGCTGCAGGAAGTCACACTCTAATTTTATTTAACAGCTCATTTAGTCCAAACAGTGGAGCTGCTAGAAACAGGAAATGGCCCGCGAGGAGATTCTCTAAACTAATCAGTTGTGCAGAGAGCATATTTGACTTTCCCTGCTCTATTTTCTCATGACACAAACAGCATGAGGATGTGGGAATTATCTTGGAGGATAGAGTGTCGGAGAGTGGTCCACCTGCGTGGGTAGGAGTAAAATGGGAAGGAAAAGGTCTTTGTATTGATGTTTGTCCCGTCCTCATCTCGTCCCTATCAAATGAGGTTCTTCTAGTCTCTGTGTCCCAACCGCCAAGAGCCTGGGTCTGTCTGAGCGGTCTACCTAAAATCCAGTTTTTCCACGCCACTGTTGCACCAAATGCTTGCTCTTGGGAAATGATTGAGTCTTTGTAAATTATAGAGTGTGGTCTAGACCTACTTTATCTGTAAAGTGTCCTGAGATAACTCCTACTGTGATTCTGACACTTGAATTCTAGTGGAGGCCATCTTGGCACATCTCAATAGTACGCCAACATGCACAATAGTCTCTGATTCCAAGAGGACCTGTTGTCTCCGTCTTCCTTCCCTCAGCAGAGACAAAGTCGATGACTGTCTCAGTTCTTCACTCCGCCATCTGCTCCAGCCGCCCAACCGGCTGATGTTGATTGACGGACGGTACACACACCGCTGATCGAGGCAAAACATGTAATTACACAAACCATGCTGTGTCCTTTTCTTCTCCCGCCGCCCATTCTCAGCTCTCCCCTCGTCATCGGCCGATACAATTTAATGTTTTGTTGTTTTTGTGTTCTTGTCCCTTCAGGGACCAGCAATTAGGGAGGTCCTTTTTAGTGTGTCTGGGAAACACTTAATTTGACCTATTTTGTTAGTCATTTCATTTATTTTCCCAAACATTGTAATTGGCTGGCGGGGAGCCTCAGTGGAGACGCTGCCGTGTGTCCAGCCTCAGTTTGTGTGTGCATGTCCCGTTGATTAGAGGTTGTCAGTTACAGCTAACCAAGAAACTGGAAGAATTATCAGTTTGAGAACATTTGTTATTGCATTTATTTGTCTGACATTAAAGTAAAATGGAGCAATTGTATAACCTAGACCCAGATGAATTCAGAGAAACTGAAATGTGTCAACCGGACCATACTATCAACATCTCCAGGGGAAATTTCATTTGCAGCCATAACATGTGAAGCAGAACTATGGTAGTGTGAGCAGGGCCATGTCAGCCACATTCACTCTGTTTAATGGAAGAGAGCTGTGAATAAGGGAAAACTCACTTGACAGGCCCATTGATGCAGCTGTATGCGGCTGATACACAAAGCATTTGTGAAGCTCCTCCATTTTCCACTGTATACAAGCAGCCTTTTTTTCTGTGGTGCAGGCCGGGCGGATGCTGGTCCAGGCCTCTCCCCTCCTGTTTCTACACACTGACAGAATCATTTCCTCCAGGAACTGAGGAGCCGTGAGAGGGGGCAGCGAGGGTGCTGACCAGTTATGAAGGGGCCTTTACCTCACACGTCCCAAACACACAGGAGGCAGGCTTTGTTAGACAACACTGACACAGTTCTGTGTGTGTGTGTGTGTGTGTTCTCTGACAGCTACTTACAGCCTTTTCTTATCCAGCTCTGTTAAAGTACGGACCTTCTCCTGGCCAAATGAACACAATGAATCTAGAAGTATTTAGTCTACTCTTGCATCTATTGGCTTATGTATTGTTTGAGTATTGTTCTTAATAAATGTATGATATGAAGCCACAATCATCCATCTGTGATATAAGGTCTGAGGATTTTAATTACTTGTATCATAATGGTCTTGTGTCAATATATTAGTTAATATGAATAAGTGTGATCGGTAACCCAGCCTTTTGAAGCGGTGAATATTTAAATAATTTAATTTGGTGGAGAGTTTTATAGTATTCTAGATTAACAGTTCCCAACATAGGGGTCGAGGCCCAACTAAGGGGTCGAAGGACACGCTTGAGGATTTGTGTGATGATTTACAGAATAGGAGAGCACAAAAAAATTAGGGCTGTTCAAATAATCAAATAGTAATCACAATTTCAATTTTTGGCTCCTAACAATCACGTAAGTATTAAAGGGAATGTCACAATTGAAGGTGTTTTTTTAAGTTTAATAAATGCATAATCTTTCCAAAAATCAAGGAGGAATCTTGTTGAATAATCGTGATTTTCAATGTTGTAGTGTAACTGGATGCAGTAGACAAGGATTTGTTTTGAAGTGTTGGGAATCACTGATCTACGTGCTGTTTCAGAGGATTATTCCACGGCGTGGTACCTCCTCGACTCTACTCGCCATCTTTGGTTTTCCGTGACCATAAAAGTCCCTGGTACCCGCTAGCAGGACGTCATGTGGTCACGGTAGTTACTGCTCTGACGACCAACCACGGCTCGCCTCACAAATGAGGCGGTACTAATCTGCAACGGAGAGAGGACGGGGCACCGTGGCCGAGTCGAACCGCGCTTAGTCAAGCTGAGCTGAGTGGAACCGAGTCGAACCGAGCCGAGTAGAGCTGAGTTGAACCGAGCCGAGTCGGGCTGAGTAGAGCTGAGCTGAGTAGAACCGAGCCGAGTAGAGCTGGGTCGAGCTGAGTCGAGTGGACCAGGTACCATGTAATGGAAAAACGCCATTTGTGACACCGATGAGGGCTAATGACCACACATTTCTACTTCAAATCAAGTGAATGGATATTAGGGGTGGGCCTAATATAATATCACAATATTTCAGGCTGTATATGCAATAATAATATTTTTCAGGATAGACAAATAACTCCATATTTCATAATAATAATAATAAATATAATAGGAACATACAATTGCAACAAAACAGATGTTAAAGTTTCTATATCAGCATAAACGTTAACAGTTGGCCTATAAATATTCAGTAAAAACTGAAACCAAAAATGATCTCTCAGTTCTTTAGTTTGCAAACAAAAGATTTGGTAGAAAATAGAAATAGTATAACAAAGGTCTCATCTAAACAGGGCAACTACATTAACAAGTTATATTTTGCCATTATGATAGGATTTTATAAATACTACATTGATATGAAAAATGATACCCTTTAATATTTGTAATTTGTATATCATATGGCACATCCCCAGTGAATATATTATTTTTCTACCTTAACAAAAATACAGAAACTGAATCTTTCTCTTTTGATACGATAAATGTTATTCATAAGAAACGTGCTTTAAATAGCAGAAGTGTTGACATGAACTAATGTCCTTCTGTGTGCCCTGTAGTGTGTGCTGATGGCTCCTGAGTGTTGGTTCTGTGGAGAGGACTGATTGTGTGTTTGTGTGAGGAGGCCCAGCGTCCAGCACCTGCTAATGTAGCGTGTACTGTATGCAGTAGTGAGGCAGCAACCAGATGTCTGGGGGTTGTATAAACTGTTTTTATTGAAGGTTATGTTCACCCACTTAGCCTCTCTCTGATACAGCTTCACATACATACGGTAACACTAGATGAATGCACTTTGTTCATAATCAACCCAGCCGGGTTTATAAATAAATTCCGGACATGCAAGTAGGCAACAACAGCAGGATTAAATGATGAAAGTAAAATATAATGTGGTTGCACTGACACAGATTTTAAATCAGTCCTACTATCTGGATAAGAACAGAAGCTGTTAGCAGGCCGTGTCAGACGGAGCACTCTCTGCAGTAGCGGACTGCCGCTGTGGTTTTTTAGTGAACAATGGAGGGGGGTGCTTCTCCTCGCAGACTGTGGACGAGACAAAATAATGAAATGAAGTGAACAGACAAAAGCTGGACCGCAGATGTCTCAGATAACTGGACTGGAAAGGTGTTTCTGCCGCTGCAGCTGAAGCACACTGAGCCTTTCACTCTGGGCTTCAGCAGACCCGAGCAACACAACATTAAACACCAAGAAACATGTTATCTCAACTTTGTTTGATGGGAACTGAGTACACACAGTCATGTACTCATCTCTCATCAACCCTCCTGTGTCCCTGCATGCTTTTTGGAAATGACTGGGGCTGGGAAAGTATTTGTCCTTGTGTGTAATTAGGGAGCCAATTAACAGGTCCACCACACACACACACACACATACACATTTGTATGATCCCTCACACACAGTTTCCTTTCACATTGAACACTGAGAGAGGGAGCGATGTGTTCTCAAGCCTAGGGATTCCTACCGCTCTCGCTGGCTTTGTCTGGCCTCCTTTTTCTCTGTCCGGCTAAAAAAAAAAGACAAGGGAGGAGTATGAAAAACGTACCTAGGATTCCCTGTTGGGCCAGTTCTTCCTCTATAGAAATCAGACGGTTGAATTTAGTCATGGTCTCAGCACTTCTTAGACCTCCCAGTTTGACATAGTCCAGGCCCAGGCCCACAGCCTGAGGGAGGAGACAAAGTGGTGCTGAGGAAAGGTTTGTATGCCACCAAGGGGAGGATAGTCTAGCATTGCCAGACCTTCCTCCACAGCGCTGCAGAGGAGGGTCTGGCTAGTCCCCATTATTCTGGGATGGGAGAAAAACATGCTCTGGTTTATTGGCATTTCTTTAAACCAATCACCATCGTCTTGCTAAGTGCCGGACGGAGCCACGGTGCCGCTGCTAAATAGTTTCAGGAAGGAACTTGTTCTGGTGGAACATGTGTACGGTCAGAAGTAGTTTTAGTCTAGCTAGCTGTCTGGATTTACCCTGCAGAGATCTGAGAACCAGGTAACCATAGTCCTCAGATTGGACAGATAGTCTAGCTAGTTGTCTGGATTTACCCTGCAGAGACCTGAGGACCAGGTAACCATAGTCCTCAGATTGGACAGATAGTCTAGCTAGCTGTCTGGATTTACCCTGCAGGGATCTGAGGACCAGGTAACCATAGTCCTCAGATTGGACAGATAGTCTAGCTAGCTGTCTGGATTTACCCTGCAGAGATCTGAGGACCAGGTAACCATAGTCCTCAGATTGGACAGATAGTCTAGCTAGTTGTCTGGATTTACCCTGCAGAGACCTGAGGACCAGGTAACCATAGTCCTCAGATTGGACAGATAGTCTAGCTAGCTGTCTGGATTTACCCTGCAGGGATCTGAGGACCAGGTAACCATAGTCCTCAGATTGGACAGATAGTCTAGCTAGCTGTCTGGATTTACCCTGCAGAGATCTGAGGACCAGGTAACCATAGTCCTCAGATTGGACAGATAGTCTAGCTAGCTGTCTGGATTTACCCTGCAGAGATCTGAGGACCAGGTAACCATAGTCCTCAGATTGGACAGATAGTCTAGCTAGCTGTCTGGATTTACCCTGCAGAGATCTGAGGACCAGGTAACCATAGTCCTCAGATTGGACAGATAGTCTAGCTAGCTGTCTGGATTTACCCTGCAGAGATCTGAGGACCAGGTAACCATAGTCCTCAGATTGGACAGATAGTCTAGCTAGCTGTCTGGATTTACCCTGCAGAGACCTGAGGACCAGGTAACCATAGTCCTCAGATTGGACAGATAGTGTAGCTAGCTGTCTGGATTTACTCTGAGTCAATGTCTGGAGACCCGTTAAGTCAAGTGAAGTGAAGGGAAGTACTACTTCACTGGCAATACATCTGTATGTAATGTTCTCATTTGGTGTTTGTGTGCATAAAATGTCCAAAAATATTAGGAAACGCCCATCCAGATTTCCCGGTGTCTAGGTTGACATATTCATATTCCTTGATAATCAGTATAGTTTACTCACTGCAAGAAAGGCAGCTTAATAGTAACGCTCATATGGATCATTTCATGATATTACACACACAGCACATCATTACCGCATGGCTGCAGCTTTGGAATGAGGTTTCCTACTCTGAATGTGAGAAGATACAGAAGCGTTCTCTGATCAGACCGATGAAGCTGGAAACACTCAATGAAATAGAGGGAATTAGACTCACTATATCTGACAAAGAGTCATCACTGCAGGGCTCACTGTATGTCGTTCCCATTAACACTGAACCTGGTAGGAGGTAAAGAGACACGCATGCGCACACACACACACACACACACACACACAATTAGCATTGATATCATTACACCATAGAAGCAATATTTCACAGATGAAAAGGAAGAGGGATTTTGATATAGTACTGGCAATAAAGTTTTGCTTCAGCATGCATCAGCTACTTCATTCATGTGTCACCATCAGATGTTTGGCTATCAGCTGACTGATTTGTCCAATCCTATTCATGCTGGTGTACAGCTCAGCCACTGTTACATGGCACTTCTCAAATTTGACATAAATGTCTCTGACCTGTGTAGAGTAGAGGTCAAACCCAACCCACGCTCCTGCTCATGAATTGGGCTGGGTTGTTAGTGAGTACTGGGACAGAAACAAAGTATTAAACACATTGCAGGTCAAAATATGAGTGTTGGAAGTAGACAGCAGAACAGTCGAGGACTTGATTTCTGCGTTGACTTGTTCACAACAGTGTGTTAGGAAATTAGGTGGGGGGCCAGGATATTATCCACACTTAAAAGCCACATTCATTAAGTTCATTGCTTTCATTAGTTTTATAGTTTGAAGATAATCAGACAAGGCTTTATACTGGGTTAGATGAAGTTTTATTTCTAGTTCACACAGACTACAGAGGGTCCACTCTGCTGTCTGTGAACAGTGAGCTTGCTGTGTAATCAAATACAATCTCTGTCCAAAAACTGTCCCTCGCAAAGCACTTGTCAATGTGAAATCAGCCTTGATGATATGTTTAAAATTTGTTTTTTAATCAGAGATAGAGGTACTACGGTTTTAGTCAACTTAGTTTGCCCAGTTGTCAAACCTAACTGCTGTTCCTGCCAACAGACAGTGTCTAAACCGCCACATTACACTCTCTGATGTCCTCTTCTGGTGATTTAAAATGTGCGCTATTAAACATTAGATCTCTCTGTAGTAAGAGTTTCTACATTAATGATTTTATTCTATTTCTCGGTATGGACTACGGTTCTTATTCCTCACTGAATGTTGGCTCTCATCCAGTGCCTCAGCAACACTTATTGAGGCTTCTCCTCTGGACTACAGCTTCTTATTCTCTGCTAGAGAAGGGAAAAACGGGGGTGGGATTGCAACTACACATTCAAACTTGTTCTCCTGAACTAAGTGCACTTTTGGAGATTTCTCAAATTTCAAATACTTAGCCATGGTTATTAAAACTCACAAACCCTTTCTTCCAATAATTACCTACAGACCCCCAAAGCACAATTTAGGCTTTATCAGAGTTTTCTGAACTATTGTCAATTATTCTTGTAAAATATGATAAAGTCATTTTATTTGGCAATTTCAACCTGCATGTTAATGAGTGTTAAGACACTAGAAGTGGAATTTATGGACCTTGTAATAAGTCTCGAATTTACTCAATCTGTGAAAAACACCACTCACAACCATGGAAATACACTGGACCTAATTTTTACAAAGGGCATTGATGCTGCCATCTTATCTATCATGGGGGTAACAGTCTCTGATCATTTTCGTGTCTTCTTCAGTTTCTCTCTCTGTACTCAAAGTAAGTGTTCACAGCCTGACACAGACACCCATCGCCGTACTGACAGCTAGATTAAGTCTACAATGGCTAAGTGCTTACCTGACATACTTGGTTTCTACTTTTGCTTCCCTTGATAATATCACAGACAGTGCCTTGCTTAACACTCTTGACTGTCGCACCTCCTATGAATAGGAAACACACTCCGATGAAAATGCTGCCTTGGTTCACTGATTACACTCGTGCACTCAAACAAATCTATACATGCAAATTCTCACGTAGCCTGGGTTTCCGTACTCACATCAAGGCTATTACGAAGAAATCTTTCCATTGCGGTAATAGTGCAAAAAAATCGATCCATCTTATCATTTTGTGATGCTGTAACTGTATTCCATGCATTTGTGTCTTCCTGACTTGATTACTGCAATGTACTTTTTCTGGTATTCCAAATCGCACCACCTTATTTCTCTGATTTGTTCACATCATATACACCGGCACGCTCTCTCCACTCCCTTGATGCTGTTCTCCTGGTCATTCCCCTAGTAAACTGAAACTCAGTTGGTTATAGAGCATTCTCCTCCACTGCCAATCATCTTTGGAACGGCTTCCCACTACATGATAAGTTGACATTTTTTAAACTAGATTGAAAACCCACCTCTACTCCTTATACTACAGCCAACCATAACACACCATCCTTTTCTGCATCCTTCACAAACAAACCAAAAGTGTACCGAGACCCAGTTTAATGGTGATTTTACACTACAATAAACAATGAAAATGTATCTTTGTTAGATAACATTAAAAGTAAATTTAGGCTTTCTGTCGGCTTCTTGACTCATTTTAAAAAAGAGAGTCACTGAACTGCTGGCAGCAGACAATTGTCTCGGACAAGTGAGAGAGAGAGAGAGAGAGAGAGTGCGGCAGAACTGTGAAAGAGAGAGATAAAATAATATTTCAGTCACATTGTAAAGTTACCCTACACAGCAGCTGGATTCTCGCAATACGACAAGATCACACATCATATCTTTTCAGGCTTCATGTAATGCGTTTGTGTCTAAACAACCAGCTAACTGAACCAATCAGCTACGGCCGTGGTTTAGGTGTGTGCGACTGTTCATTTAAAACAACAATGACAGACATGAGAGACAGATTTCTTATCCAATCACATACCAGGTATTTTTTGAAAGTGCCTGCCCTTTCTCAAACAGTTTTCAATAACGGCTTCTTAGTTTTGTTTGTCCATGGTAAATTGAGTTTTAGGGTTTTGTTAATTATTGTATGTTTATTGTTTTCGGGCCCTCTCTGAAAAGCTTTTAGTAGCTTATTTGGGGTTCCCCATTTCATGGGTCCTGTATATGATTGTTGTGCCTCATGGAATTGTGTTTGAACGTACAACGATGACGTGTGAAATAAAAACGAAAACGAAACGAAACGAAGAAGGTTCTGACTAATGGTTTGAACTGTATGCCGCATCAGGTTAGTTTAAAAGCACAGTTGGAAAATATATATATATATATATATATATACAATATATGTTGTTTGTTTTTTCAAGTGAAACAGACAGGCACAGTGAGCTGCAGAGTTTGTGTACCTTTATGACCATCAGAGGCATTCATCCCATGTTGCTTTATAGGTCAGACTCCTTTTCTTAATCTACAGATTGTTAGAAACACAGACAACAATGGGCTCAAGGAATTTTAGCTCCTTAAAAATACTTCTGGGGACTTGAAAGAGCCCAGAACCTTGGGTCAAAATGCAGCTTATTATCCACAAGTGCTTGCAGAATATATGAGGGCCATCCCCTTCAGCTCAGTATAGTTAATGCAGCTCAGGTTGCCATGGCTTTAAAAACTGCAGGACACCCGCATCATGGTTTTACTTTTGCAACAATAACATGCATTTGAATGTCTTCTAACCCACACATGTCTCCGAGCTTATGACTCACCCTGACAGACCATACACAACAGCTGAAATTTTGAATTTTTTATAGATTTTAAATAGGTGCTGAAAGCATGAGAGTTTTAATGTGAATGTAGGAGGTGGAGGGGGTTAAATTACTGGAAAGCAGTGATTGAAGCAGAAAGGGTACAGTGCTGAGGGTGCAGAAAGATTAGGTGCTAAATATGTTAGTATTGACAACCAGGTTGGTTATAAAATGGAAGTGGACAGTATGAAAAAGATTGTCATTGGCTCCTTTTCAACACATCTTACTAAAACAATGTGAGGTACATTCAGTATAATCCAAATTTCAATGTATCTGTAAAGATTGTATGTAGTAACTGTTGTATATTCTCCACAAACTGTGAGGACTGGGGGTTGACGTGTTGATGTTCTACTTTACAAACCACTTTGGAGACATAATCATACTAATTGGTGCAACCGATTAATAAACTATTCAAACAGAAAGCTTGAAACAGCAAATATGTTTCTTTAAGTTTCCAAATAGAGTCGGAAAGTCAAAGAATTACGTTCCTATGTTGTATTTCTCCTGTGGAAGTTAAGTTGAATTTTACCAACTAACAACTGAATTGAGCAGTAGTACTGATATCTTTCCTTCCTAGAGTTTAATGTTATTGACCCCACCTCAGTGGATGTGTTACCTTGGTGCTCTGATGTGATGCAGATCAAGTCACTGATGGTTGTCTCATGAATGTGTTTTAAGATGTGACCCCTGACACCCGGAAGGGGCGGGGCCTTTGACTTGTAGGTGATGTCAGAGAGCAGCGAACATGAGTTTCCAATCGCATTGCTCAGCTTCTCCCACTGGTCAATGTCCTTACAGAGCACAAACACACAAACACACAAGAACAAAGATACCCTTTTGAACAAAGAACATGCTGTACAAATGCTCATACATATTCATAAAAACATCTCTCACAAACGCAAATAAACAAAGTTACAACAAGAATTACTGCACAAACCCAATGTTTCCCATACATACAGTAGGTTCTACGTAGGCGCACCACCCAGGTGAAACTGGTTGATAAAATCAGAATTACATTTAAATAAAGTACTGCAACAAGATTATCAATATTGGATCTATTGGAGCTGTCTCTGCAGACTGAATACAAGTTGTTTACAGTAAATCAGGGGTGTACTCCATCAAACTAAATCAGCAACTCCCCTTCTGTAAGTACAGAAACTTGTCGTATGTAAGCCTGTCAACAGGCTATCTCACTGTTAACTTCTGCAAGCTAAATGTCATGGTCATAGCTCAGTCAACCACAGGGTTCACCTTTTATTACAAGCTTATGAGCAGAAACACGCCATTCTCTTCAGAGTTCTGTCCCTACAGACCATTATCCATTAAGATTTACATCTTCAGTAGGAACCAAAGGGCTTGGGTCTGACAGCCACAGATGGGGTAGGGAAGTCATAAAGTATTGAAAGACTGACTTTTGATTGAAGACTTAGGCAAACAATTTTCAAAAGCTAAAAGTAAGTGTTCATTATTGTTCTGATTTAATACATTTTTGTGAGTGTCAATATATGTCAATATACGTTAAGTTTTTTGTATTGTCTTTATAATCACAAGATGATTTATACATCCATGTGACATTCCTGCAGCGTACATATCCTAATAGCCCAGGTTGGCCCCAGAGGGTTTTTAATTGACTTTTTCTGATTTAACCAGAATTGTTTCTACTTTTCTCTTAATGTCTGAGGAGCAGAAACTAAAGCAAAAACGACATGTCCAATAAACAATGAATACAAAATATTGTATGTAACAACATTATTGTCTCCAATATAAAAACAATATTGAATATATACATGTACATGAAATTGAACATGCTGACGAAAGAATGATAATGTTGTGGACTTACCTCTCTCCTAAATGGATCGATTAAGGCCACCACCACTGGGTATTTGCTGATGAGGGTTTGGTATAAATCCACTAATTCATCTGGAGACTTTAAAACTCCAGTTGCAATTTCATACTTTCCTTTAGACTGAGAGGAAGAGAAGCAGAAACCAAATGTCATTCTCTTTGCTGCTTGTTGTCTCTATCAGCTGTGCCTATACTGTTTTTACATGTAAACTGACTTCTTCAGCTGTATGCATATAGGGGCCAGATAAATCTGCACGTAAAATCTGCTGCCAGGGCCAGATAAAAGCTAAAAGTTTTGAGTGTACTGGGGTACACTGTTGGAAAAGTGCACGAAAAATCTGCTGCCAGGGGCCAGATAAAAGCTAAAAGTTTTGAGTGTACTGGGGTACACTGTTGGAAAAGTGCACGAAAAATCTGCTGCCAGGGGCCAGATAAATCTGCACGAAAAATCTGCTGCCAGGGGCCAGATAAAAGCTAAAAGTAAAAATATCATTGATATTTTCCTTCTGTCAGGGACAGAACTGAGTGACATAATTTCCCCAAGTGGGGAACAGTAGATGTGTTCTTTTTGATGCTGCCTTTCTTTAAATGACTGCTCATTTCTTTAAATTTCTTATGCTGCACTGTAACTTTTATTCTTGTGTTTTATGTGTCCTAATGTTTCTATTTTGTTTTAAACTGTCTATTCATGTGTTTTATCGGTTTTTAATGCTTATGATTTTTAACTGTTTGTACTTGTGTTTTATCTGTTTAACTGATTTTGTGTGAAGCACTTTGAATTGCCCTGTTGCTGAAATGTGCTCTTCAGATAAAGCTGCCTTGCCTTGCATATAGAATTGATTAATAAGAGGACACCGACACAATGACTCCAAACCAGGGGTGATTCTGGGATCAGAGCTTTAGGGGTACCTGAAACCCTTTTAACGTACATTTTTTAAACATTATTCTACTGTGCATTTTAACTTCATTTTGGTCCATCGTGGTAGGGGAAACATGGAATTATATAACTAGAAAGAAACCACCATTTTAAGAAAACCTTTTTAATGCTTTAATGCTGAGCCACAGGGCCATTCCTACAAAGGTCATGTGGTATTATAAATTAAGTTGGTTATCTATCGTTGGTAAAGCAGACATTTCCAAAATACAATATAAATAACTTTTGAAAATTAAAGATTTATGCAATTTTGGCTGAGAAGCACTATTTTCTGAAAATGGCTCAGAATGTTTTTCTGAATGATCTTGGAACTAGCCACAGGGTTTAGTTTCACAATGTTATTCCTAGAGCAGAACTCCTTAGCTCACCATAGATTAACAGTTTTTTTGCTGTTTTTTTGTAGAAATTATTTGTTAAGGTTGCTGGGATCAAGTTAAGGGCTAATATTGCCACCGCTACAAACACCTTGTGTCACATAAAGCCAGCAACTACTTTTGGTCAACTTACATAGTCCATTAGCTCAGAGGCAGCACAATGTACTGCTAAATGGATCTCTGTTCCCAGTGACAGGCCAACGTTAGTGCAGGCTTCAGTGATCAGATCTAGAGGCTGCTCCGGCCGCTCGTAGTTCACAGCCAGCACTCCACTGTCACACAGCACTGCCTGGGTGGCCTAGGTGCAAAGATCAAGTTCAACTTGTCAACAACCTCTATGTGTTGTGCTTAGCTGATGCAGCATGTGAATGACAATAGATAATAATTGATAGGGTTGAATGAGGTGGTTGTCATTGCAAGATTATTAGAAGCGTGTGTACTCACCTTCTTTCACTGTTCACGTTAAGAATGTTAAGGCTATGGGTCAGTGAACTATGCAGGATACAACTCTGTGTATATACAGTACAAATGCTGTATGAAGAAAAAGTATTGAATGCTTAAGCATCTCGACATACCTCCAGTCCTGCATACCTGAGTTAATTTGAAGACTAGCCATGAGAATGAAAAACAACTTTCCTTTTTTCTATGTAACAATTTAGGAAAGCTCAGTAACAGAAAAAGCCTTGAATCTTGCCTTCAAAGTTTACATTATGTGCTCTCATAAAATGTGTGAACTCAGGTCCTATTCTCACAGTAAATACATTTTAATGTCCCTCACCCCGGCTTTTGTTGAAGCATTCACTATTCGCATCATCTCCTTCTGTAACTCAAGGGTCATTGTGACGATCTGTTGAAAAAGTTCACAGTTCAGTGCATTTAACAAACGCTACTGGGAAGACGGAAAAAAAACTGAGGTGCCTTGGCGGACCTTAGAAAAAAACTTGCACAAAGGACACTAACTTTATACAGCGAACATATCTAGACCAACTACCAACAGATAGATGGAACATGTAACAGCTACAGAGATGTTTGAAGAGCGAGGAGTACTTGTTTGACTCGTTGTCCAGATTTTGGGATCAGAATGACTTCCTCCAGTAAACTCAATTTTCCAGGAGAAGTCTTCCCACAGCTCAGCAAAGTAACCAAAGAGACAGGGATATGAAACTGTGTCGGAACCTGGAAAAAATTGTTAAAGACATTTTTACATGTTGCTCCCAGTGTAGTGTTTTTGTGAATATATGTATGTGTTTGTACTTGTTTGGTCAAACCTCTATTTTCTTCAGAGCTGCTACGTATTTGTAGAGCGGGATACCCTGTGTTTTTGCCCCAGTTTTGGCTACAGCCAGAGACACTGAGCCAATGGCCAAGCTCCCGGGCAAAACTGGTTCTGGTGGCTCTGCTGGAGGAAACGACTTTTCTGCAGTGTTGCTCTTTTTGCCTGTGAAGTAAGCCAATATGAATAGTTACAAAGTACAATACAGACGTTGATGTGACAAAAAGAGTCTAAATGCACATTTGGGGATTTTAGGTGATGCCCTTTATAGAGCAACTTAAATGAGCTACAAGAAATAAGACAACATAGGACTCCTACACAGGGTAACTGCCACAGCGGCAAAATAAAGTGTAAGAACAAATGCATAGTGTATATCCTACAATCCATCATCAGCTATTAAAGCAGTATTTATTTATATAGCAAATTTACAAACAGTCACTACTGCCCCAAAGTGCTGCACAGATACAGAAAAAACAGCATAAGATAAAAAGCATAATAAATAGCCGAAAAACCCTTCTACAACAGAATATGCCAAAAAATAATAAAAACAGACAACAGATAAAAACTTTACTTAAAGCAATAACAATGAAATATCAGAGCATAGCTTATGTTAAAAGCCAGTGCAAAAAGATGAATTTTTAAAAGTGATGTAAAGCTCTGAATAGAGGAAGCTGCTCCAATGTTGAGAGGGAGAGAGTTCCAGAGCTTAGGACCTGCTACTGAAAAACCTCTGTCCCCTTTGGGTCTCAGTCTGGATCTGGGACAGTCTAAAAGCAACTGGTCAGCAGACCAAAGTGATCTGACTGGAGTGTGCAAAATCAGCATATCAGATACATATGATGGTGCCAGCCCCTTAAGAGATTTAAAAACAAACAATAAAATCTTAAAATGGATTGTAAAAACGACAGGCAGCCAGTGGAGCGACGACAGTACAGGGGTGATGTGGTCACTGCGCCTGTTTCCTGTCAGCAGGCGTGCAGCCGCATTCTGAACTAATTGGATTCGGTGAACTGAAGACTGATCAAGGCCAGACTACAATGAGTTGCAGTAGTCCAGGAGATCTGTGATCAAGGCATGCACAACTGTTTCCAGTTGGCTATGGGGCAGGTAAGACTTGACCTTCCCAAGAAGTCTGAGCTGAAAGAAGCTTGGTTTTACCACTGAGCTAATCTGTTTATCCAGTTTAAAAGAACTGTCAAGAAAAACACCAAGACTTTTGACAAATGGGCAGCAGTTTGAAGATATTGGGCCAAGATTACTGTTAAAACCAGACATCAGGCTCCCCAAAACTTACAACTTCAGTTTTTTTTGTTTTTTAAGTTAAAAAAAAATTCAGTGACATCCAGTCTTTTACTTCATGTAGACATTTGACGTCGATCATCAATTAACACAACCTAAATGTCAACATAAAAACTTGGACCATAAAATTAGATTTTATTGTCTCTCTTGCATAACATACGCTTGAATGATTATTGGATTTTCAAGTAATAATATATACATTTGGAATATTCAAACTTTTCTATTTCCTCAATTGGAGAATAAAAGTTGTACAGCGTTGTTCTGGTTCGCTCCGGCAGTCCTACACACCTGGAGAGACTAGGATCCCTTTATGGGACAAACTTAGGTTTAGTATTTGGCTGCTGATGCAAGATTTTAAAACTGGAGAAAGAATTGTGATATTGTACCAACATTAAAGGGGAACTACTAGGCTTTTATGTATTTTCATATCTATAATGTTTTAATGTCTGATTTTTATGTTAAACACGGCCAGAGCTTCAAATAAAGAGGTAAACGTATTTCAGAGAAACCCTGAGTTAAAACGTTCACATTTACCACTGTTCTGAACGTCTGTTTTACTACTTCTCTGTCCTTCCATAATTGGTTATCTCATCCAGGTAGGAAGGACTGGAGTGTTTTTTTGTTGTTGGTGTTTTGGAAGATAAAAAGTCCTGTTGTGTACTCAGTTGAAGCCGGACACCGACTGTAGGGAAACAACAACAGGAGCACGATGCGGACTGCTGACCAATCAGAGCAAACTAAGCTTTTTCGGCAGGTGGGGGCTTAAAGAGACAAGCGCTCCAACAGAGTGTCTCATAAATACAGGAGCAGCAGCCATTGTTTTTTTGAACATTAAAGCATGTAAACATGTTCTAGTAAAACAAAATACATATGTGAACCTGAAAATATATAATAGATCACCTTTAAACAATACTGTTGCACAACTAGTTGCTACTATACCTTTATCAACACTCTTCTTGTCTTTAGTCTGTGCAGGTAGTGGAGAAGACAGAACCACATCAGTCTCGCTGGGTGAAAGACTCTCCTCCTCCTTCGCCCTGTTCTGGATGTCTTTCTCCTCCAGGTAGCGGGCCATGAAGAAATTGCTACCCAATTACAGAACACCAAATTACAACAAGCTGTAAAGGAAGGCTGATCTGTAAATTAGATTTTTCATGGGGGTATAAGAAATAAGACTTCAAATGTAAGTGTGTAAGTCAACCAAGTTATGAGTGTAGAGTTTGTCCACCAGAGGATGTTCTACAACGTCCCTGTTGGCCACACCATGATCATTTTCTTGTGTTATTGTGTTTTTGTTCAAAGAACTTTAAGTTTCATATCCTAAGTTTGTATTTTAATCCATTTATTTATCAGAACTTTAATATAATTTGATGCTCCCCTGTTCTGTTGTGACAATAAAACAAATTATTATCATATTATTTTAGTGAGAACTCAAATAACGACAAATAACTAATATTAGGGAAATCTGTTTATGTTTTGTTACGTGATTCTGGAATTTAAAAAAAATAGATATTGATATATCGGAATATCAGATTTTTAAATTACCAAATATTTGTATCGGTATCGTCCTGAAAAATTCTTTATCAGTTGGGCTCTAATTAATAAAGCAGCTTTTTATTGCATAAGTGTCTATCTAAAATAATGTACTACAGCTAATCTAACTAAACTTGTACTTGTGGTTCCAAATTTGAATCCATTACAAGACAGACAATGCATATAATTTAAATATAGCATTGTCCACCCTAACCATACTGATGATGCCAATACGTTCTTTTGTTGGGTCATGAGACATGACATAAAAAAATAAAATAAACGACAACAAAGAGGTCAGTGTATCATGATGATATGACAGGCTGTGACAATAGGCAAACAAGTGCAAAGCATTAACCTCGCCATGACCCCGTTCCAGGAGGTTAATACTCTATAAAACTAAATGTGACCCTATTGGATCCTCATTTATTCACATGTTTGTTTACATGTAGTTTAGGATTAAGGCAATTTAATTCCAGATGAAATCTATGATGTGTAGTTTCTGTCTCACCCATGACGGATTATAAATAATGACCACAACACGCATGTGCCATCTGTGATCGCGCACCACCCCCACACAGTTGCTTGTAACCAAGGAGGACAAGGAGGATTAAAAAAGCGTAATGTCTTCAGAAGAGGTCATTATCTTCACCCAAGTTTCCATTTGGCAATGGCTTAAATGTCACGGGCGTTCATTATTTTAAAAAAGTTACGCACTAAACCTTTAATGTGATTTGCTAAGTTCATGAACTTTCGGAATTGCAACATTTGTAGTGTACATTTATAAACCAATGGTAAAATATTTTAAAATGAGTTTCTCAGTGGTGTGACCACAGAAATAAAATGGATAGAAGGCTATAGGCCATTACTCAAACTGTTTGTTGTGGTAATTTGATTGGTGTAAAACCACTGGGAGGAGAGCGGCCTGACGCAGCTCGGGGACTCGTGGACGAGTAACCAGCGGCAGAGGGTCAGTGGACCACGGCAGAGTGCTAACTAAGACCCAACGCCACACCTTTCAGACTCTCAGAGAAAAAACAATGTGCTTTGTGTGGATGAAGCATCTGTTAAATTTGACTCATTCTGCGGCTGGCTCTCTGCTTTGTAACGTTACTACTCCACTGCTTATTTGTACGTTAATATGGGAATGATACACATAAACATGGCTGCCACTCTGAACATTCTGCTCATTGATTTGAAAAGGAATAATCTCACATTGCCAGACCTTCCTCCATAGCGCTGCGAAGGAGTGTCTGGCTAGTCTACACAGCAGAAAAACGTGCTCTAGTTTATTGGCATTTACTAATCACAATCATCTTGGGCGGTGCTAAACGCCAGACAGAACCACGGGGCCTCTGCTAACTAGTCTCAGGATGGATGTTGTTCTGTTGGACCATGTGTACGTTCAGAAGTAGTTTTAGTCGTCAACAGAAAACTCTGATTGGACAGATAGTCTAGCTAGCTGTCTGGATTTACCCTGCAGAGATCTGAGGACCAGGTAACCCTAGTCCTCAGATTGGACAGAGAGTCTAGCTAGCTGTCTGGATTTACCCTGCAGAGATCTGAGGACCAGGTAACCAGAGTCCTCAGATTGGACAGATAGTCTAGCTAGCTGTCTGGATTAACCCTGCAGAGATCTGAGGACCAGGTAACCATAGTCCTCAGAAATCCACCAGAGGTTAGAACACCAACACAGGGACGGACATCCAGCCTAAAAGAGTAGAATGTCTGGCAGAAAGAGAGCAAACCTGGAAGTGGAACGTTGTGGATATAGACTAGAAAAGGAATGGCCTTTCTATTTCTTTTATTTTTATGGTTGTGACACTGCTATGATCAGGAATGGAAACTCACAGTTTCACTCTGGAACAGTCCTGGAACCAGGGAAGTACTGCACACATTTCTTTTCTGTATTGCAATGCTCAATAAGTAAACCACAACTACATGAAATTCGGCCATTTTTAGAGAAAAATGCAAGTATTTTGTTATTACATGACTGCATTCTTGTCACAATAAAAAAAGCTTCTGTGCAGCATTTATTACAAAACCCAAAAATGTTCCACTGAAACATTATTTAAGTATAGCACTTTTTGAAAGCAGGCGGACCACCATAATTGAATGTGGTGCAAACTGCCCTAGATAAGCAGAATTTTATTTAATAAAGTATGGTTGTATATATGAAGAGTACAATAATTATTATGAGTAAAACAGTGCATAACTCTTAATTTGATCAGTGGAGTATCTGGAAATGGATGATCAATTCATCATGTCTCCAGATATGAAACCCTTCACAGTAATTTGAAAAACATGTGAACACTACCTGAGTATATGGTCCACATCTGATTGGTCACAGGGGTTTTGGCCCTTCAGCATGTTGTTAAGAGGTTCATTGATCCAGTGGGCAGCAGTTATCACATGGTCGGCCCTCTCCTCACATTTTGCTTTCCAGTCCAGCGATGTCTCCTTAGGACCAAAGTGGCTGGAGATGGCAGCTGAGGACACGCTCTAAACACCAAGACAGGGACGAAGTGTTTCAAAATGATTTTACTACTATAAGGCATGCACTACACGGCCTAGCACCTGACTATATGTCACATGGTTTTAGTATTTTATATGTTTATATACAGTATATATAAATATATTATGACAGTTACTGTTTTAATTATTTTTATAATGATTCTTGCGGTTTTACATTATGATTGATATTTTTTTAAACGTTTCATTGTTTTTTAGTTTTTGTGTTTTAAATTTATTTTCTTCATTTTGTATTTATCTAAGTGTGCATTGGTCTCTAAATCCATTTATATACTGTGTATTTTTCTCTTATTCCTTTGTCTTGTCTGATGTTTTTCAGTCGCTGTTCACCACTTTGAATTGCATTTTGTCATGTATGAAATGTTCTACAAAAATACAGATTGATTGGTGTGGCTTGTGGCAAGAGTCTTTTTTGTGACAAGGGCCCAGCTGAGCCAGTCACTGACTGACGGCAGCGTTAATGTAGAGCCCAAGTTTCTGTGATAACAGAATCACGTATGGCCTTGCAAAATTTAGAAAGACTGTAACACAGGGCCCTACACATTAAGTCAGTGCTAAAAGCTAAATGGAGATTTGAAAATATTACTAAAGAATGTCTTAAAAATACTTCTTTAAGACATTTCTTAAATTTGTTAGAAATGTCACATGTGGCTTAAGCCAGCTAAGAGCAACTCAGACATGTTTCATTAAAAAAATGCAATTTCCCCATAAGGGGTGTTTTTGAGTTTCTTTGTAGTCGGTTTGTGTCTTTTTCTGGCAGTTTTACGTTTCTTTTTCACATAATTTGGCCTGTAATATTACCATATTTGTGTCTAAAATGTTGGAAAAGCTAGAAGAGATTCTAACTAAATAACACTCAAAAAGCTTAAAGACCAAACTTGCTAAAGAAGTCAATCTACAGTCACAAGATCTAAAAAAGTCTTTTAGTTTCATCCATTTGGTTTGCCTAAAACGGATCAGGGGCTGCACCTAAACCTTATAGTAAACACTAAAAATGACCTTCGACTAATTCTTTTCAAAATTGAAATCCAAGAGAAATACTATGTTCTCTATTTGGACAATCTATTTAAAACGGGCAATACATCAGAGAGAATGAAATCAAATTTCCGCATCAAAAGCATCATTTGTAGAGCCGGGAAATCCAGACCCAAATCCAAAACGATTCCAGGTCTGACATTGAGTAATGAAAGTCACCCATCTTGAGGGGCGGCACCAAGCGTGCATTTGAAAATCTCACTGCACGCAATTGGATGACACTACAACCAATCACAACAACACACGGGGTGACGCATTCGAAGTCCTGTATGCTTAGCTTTCAGCAGAGCTAACTGGTACATCAAACTCTTGCCATATCCGCTCGGCAAAACAGCAAAAACGTCCTTCTTGGAGCATGACCGGAACATTTGGGAGGTAAAGGAGCAGTCATGTGACAAAGGCCTAGGTAGACCTAGACCTAGGTTTCAGGTTATTATTCAGTGTACTTTTTATGTTTGGCCACCAAGGTGACTGAACTGATAAGATTTACACATGAAACTATACTTTAAAAGCAGCATGTCACTGATAAGCTGTTCCATCAAAACCACCATATCACCTACAATTGTTATGGAGGATCTACTTGTCCTTTGATCCTTTAAATAAACTCACATAAATCAGAAGTTCTTATCATAGGTTCAGAATCCGCAGTCAAATTTCCTTACGCTAATGTTTGTTGCCTTCCAACATCAAACTGCAATGCAACAATCTCAGTGTGATGCTGATGGTCGAGCTGAAAAAATATATACTCCTTTTAATTTTTAACTACAAAGCAAAACTGTAACCAATGCCTTTATTACATCTGAATTAGATCTCTGCAGCTCTCTATATTCCTGTCAATACAACCTATCCAAGTTTCAACTGGTTCAGAATACTCACAAGTTCCAATAGCAGAATGCATTAAACCATCTCTACATTGGTTGCCTGAGTGTTTAAGACTAGGTTTCAGGATTAATGCTGATTAACTTTAAGATATACATATGGGATTTGCTGCTAACTGTGTCTCTGTGTCTCACTAGCTCCTCATCTTTGTTTATATACACCTCACCTATAAATGCTTTATTTTAGAACAGCTTTCCTTGAAATCATTTTAATACTGTGCTTTTATGTTGTTTTATATTTTATTTATATTTTAATACACTAAACCATGTTATATAGACAGGGTCAGAGGACTGAGGGTGCCATATGGTCTGCAGATTGTAAAGCCTCTGGAGGAAAAACTGGGATTTGTGATATTGGGCTATATCATTAAAATTGACTTGCCTAAGTTATTATAATTATTATTACAATATGATCTAGCTTTGGCACTGAGGAACTGGCCTCTGCCTCTTTACAATGTGGTTATAGCACTAAGTAATACTGTTGAGTAAAAGCGTTTGTACATGCCTATTGGCTGGACCCTAGTTGTGTCCCTCGTGACCCCAGCGTGACCTGGGTTCTTGGTGTCACAGCTCATCTTTCTGGCTCATGTAATAGTGTAAAAACTGAAACGGCAAGGGTCAAGGGTCATGGTCTGTTTTGTGATTGCTACTGTCTTTGGTCGCATTTTGCCTCCAGCTGCCTCTTCACATCAGAGTTTGAAGAGGCCCCCTTGCTGTCATTTCAAACCATCAGCACATCACTAATGAATCCCATTGCCTTTGTTAAACCTTTATTTGTTCAATCTTTACGCTGAAAGCACATTCTGAAATGAATATCCAGAATCTGCCACATGAGTGATTGTCAGCCATCATCCAAGGAGAACAGCTCAATCATGATTGTTACCTTTTCCTGGTTGCAGACGATGCAGAAGACCTCTGCCTCAATGGCCAGCTGTCCTCTTGCATCATAAACCTCCCTTCCCTTCAGTCGGCTGATCCTTGGTGGTGCACATAGGTTTGTAAAGTGATTTGCCTGGAGTGACAGGTAATGGTTAAAGAAATTAGGTACATTTAAAGCTGGAGTGGTTGGTTTTAGGACTCACAAGAGTAATTTAGATGCATCACATAGCGATGTCTTTAAAACTGCGACACATTTCATACAAACTCTTACCATACAAATATAATCATATTCAGCTCATATGTTTCACATGCAGGGACAACCTTCAAAAACGGAATTATTTCACTCCTCATTCACAAAGGATGTAGCCTAACACACACACACACACACACACACTAACACACACACTAACACACACACAGTAGTAATTTTTTTCTTGACCCATCATTATTTTCATGTGCAATGTAAAAATATGTCTAAAGCCAACATCTGAAACTGATTGCTGCAGGGTGTGTTGCGTTTGAAGCAAACCGCTCAAAACAAAGTTTGAATGTCCTTTAAAAAATTAAGGAAAGTGTTACAAGCCGTAAAACATTTTTAAAAAATTTGATTTTTTTTTTTCTCAATTTGGCACCATCTTGCCAGCCATTAAGCAGCTTGATATCCGCTTGATATAGAATGATATCCCCTCCTTGGGGATAAAGCTGGGGTTAAAAATGTATGCAAATATTTCCATAGTTGGGGGGGGGTCATGCTTAACCTTAAGGAGGCACTGGCCACCCTTGGACCACAGCTAGAACTGCCACTGCCATCAGTACCTGGGTGGAATCCTGTACAGCTGCACACTGACTAGCAGCAGCCGTGGCTGACATTGTCCCCACCAAGGACTTACTTTAATATACTGTAGTTATAAGAAATGTTGTCAAAACGGATGGGCACTAAATTTGCAACTTTCATTTGCCTGTTTTGGTCAAATCTATCTTTGCTCTGTAAATAAGAAACGTTAACAGACTTTATCAAACTTTTATGTGTTTGTCATAACTTACCGCATGCAACTTTTTAACAGCAGGCATTTAAATCATCAAGAAAACTACAGGTGTAATCACGTGAATAGAAGCTGGATTCCATTTAACGGTAGGTTTGCCAGTTCCTAGGCCAATTTATTGAACTGAGCAGTCACTGTCATTAATAACATGTGCTTCAATCTTTAGTTAGCATCGGTCAATATGTCTGCTGGGGAAAATGTCTATTGGACACGTGCTTTTATGTTTCAATTATTAATTTAATTTGTCTCCTCTACTTCACTTCTCTCCCTTAATTTCCTCATGTCCTCCAAGCTATCCTCTTTCTAATAGATAAGTGTGATGGATAGAGAAGGGCAGAAGAAACGGAATACCCTATTGCATGACGGGAATTGCATGCCGTTAAACTAGCTAGTTAGCGTTAGCGGTGTAGTAGCAACAGGTTGAGGTAACGTAAGACTGTAAAATATAGCTAGTATGTGACCATGACGTTATTATGGATAAAACAATTATTTAAAGTAGAAAGCCACTTTGCCGAGTTGTTTTATTGCATTTGGTGGTTGCATTTTCCTGTGATAAATAAATAAAAATGCACTTTTGAAGCACGTGAATGCAGCACCAACGACTGGCTAGCTAGCTACTGGTACAAACACTAGTAGCGTTAAGTGCAGCAGCTAGTTAAAATAAGCCAGCTAACACACATAACCGGTTGTTACCGGTTGCTGTCGGTACAAGTAGCTAACGTTGACATTAGCACAACTTTCCTGCTCGGGCTGTGCAATGTGTTTAAGCTGGGAAACACGGTTAACGGTAACGTTACCAGATAACCGTGAACGTCTTCTGGCTTGTGAAAGAAGAGCTCGTTCAGAGCTCTCTCTATCTCTTCGGGGACTCTGTTCACCCGGTAAAACTCTGCTGCTTCATTTTTAATGTCGTATAGGTCCTGCTCCTCCATAGAAACACGGCTCTTAAACCCTTGGTGAGACATTATAGCCCGGGTGCCATCACTGTCACTGTCCCTCCAGCCTGTGTTGTCTGTTACCATGGAAACAGCCCATTCAAGTGCAGCGGGAGCCCAGGGAATCCGATTGACGTCGCGCGCTGTCTCCGTCTTTCGTTTATGCCTGTGTGTCGTTTTGTGTTGTTTAATATCTATGATGTGTAGGCTATTTGCCATCTCATAGCCTTAATAAAAGTTATATGGATAATGATTTTTCGTGCCATGTGTTTATTGATCATGACAGGGAAGTTGTGGGATTTTGGCTGCCATATCCTGTAGGCTGTGGCCTATCTGATGAGTACAATAATGAGAAAAACGTGCAACAAGATGGTCCTTAAACACGTGGATAGTAATTGTGGGCCTATAGCATGTTATTTAGTGGACTTCCATTAGATGCTATTTGTGATGCAACAAACAAGATTTGAGGACATAAATATTAACCTTAGCAACCACCCACTGTTGGCCTTCACTTCTCCCCCGATGCTTTGACTAACGGCATGTGGGACCTCCCACCCAGTCCTGGGGCCTGATGATGAGACGGGTCTCTTCAGTTAAACAGAGGGACAGTTGTCTTCCCCTAGCTGGTCTCACTGCCGCAGGAAACCACCACACGTTTTAAGGCATGAGACACCCTAGAGCCCAGCTAGACAGCTCTCATGTTCAGGGTGAATGAACAAAACAAGGTGGTGGATGGAGGTCGAGGTCCTGGGGAAAGTTCCTGGGTGGGCATGTCTATGAGTATGGGATACATAAGGATGTGTTCTGTTTTTCATTTTAATTATGGGGTAAATCTGGCCTACTTTTTTATATCTGTTTTTGTTGCTCTTCGTTTGTTTGAATACACAATAAATAATTGATTTAAAATGAATTAACCATGTAAAACACCTGTGTGACTCTTGGGTTGGGAGCATTATCAGGCTTATAACGAGCCAGTATGTGGCCTGTTGTTGAGCGTTTGGACACACATGTGTCCACATTAGTGATTGTTCAATTGTTTTCAATAGTTCAGTTATGTTTTTCCTGACACTAAATGGGTCCAGTTACATGATTATGAAAATTCAAATCATTCGGTTCCCTGGACTTCATCCCTGTCACGTGATGGTGCTTTAAAGGCCACAGCAGCCAAGCGACCCTATGGAGACAGGAACACGCGGCACAACACTTGACATCTTGGAAAAATAGCTTTACATGGAATGACAATCAAAGCCTATTGTCCACCAACGGGCCTCCCCTGCGGCACGCGCGCGCGCGCGCGCACGCACCGTGCGGAGGTTGCATTTGTGTGGAAGGCCTTAACCCCCCGCGCGTTTCATTACGTCGAGTGTCAAGTTATTACCTGGCTGTGAATTGGACTCCCAAACATTCAATCTCACCACTAATACCCACAAGGCCATGCGTGGTCGGCTGAGTTCCTAACTGTATAAGGATTTATCAACAATAATAGGCGTAATAAACATAACAGTGGCAACATCTTCTTCACTTTGGAATTCAAGGCGATAGTCTTTATTTTCAAAGAACAGGCACTAATAGACTACCAATATTAATAACAATGGGCCTAATAATAATCATAATAATGATAAAAATTATAACAATAATAATTTTGGCCCCAGCAGAAAGTTTCCAGGCCAAAGACAAGGCAATGCGGGACAGGACATCGTTTGAATTCAACAAATAGCGTCCAGTCCTGTCCTCCGTGCGCGTGTCCGTGCACGTCTCCGTGCACGTCTGCCGGACTCAGCCACGCTTCCTGCGAAAACAGCCGAGCTGAACCCTTGAACTGGTTGGGACCTTAATCACCCAGGGGAGCCCGTCACACACCCACAATGAACTCTTGACTTTTAAATCCTATTGGGGAGATAATGGACAACTCTGTCGCTCTCTCTCTCTTTCTCTCTCTCTCTCACACACACACAAACACACACTCCCACAAACACCATGAGACCAGCTTATTGTTTCAGGCCGTTTCCATGGGCTCGTGCACATTTTTGTTAAAAATAGGCCCCTATGCCTAAAAATTCAATTAGGACTATTAGCCCATATTTATGTACTAATAAGCCTAGCTTAGCCTCTTTTTATCCGGACAAAATGTCAACATAGCCTCGGCCTAGTGCCTGCAGAAAGCCTTTTTGCAATTCAGTTCAGTTGTATTCTTCTTCTTCTTCTTATATTAATGTGCAGGCACACATGCAACGGGACAGTGGCTTCCAGCAAACACACACACCCACACACACACACAACATTACATTATCAACATCAAGTTTATTTGCAGACAGGACAGCAAGCTTAATTTAATTTAATTTAATGTGTAGGCTACTTTTTATTGATCCCAGAGGGACTATAAACACATAATGACATTATAGCCTATGAATATGTGTAAATGTAGTACATAGGCTATTTGTGCAATTAGCAGAGTAAAATGGAAGTAGGCCCATATGAACTTTTTCGTTTTGGTAAAAATGTCCATTAGCCTATTTTGGATTGGCTTTTGTTTATTTTTTATTTTTTCACTGACTGTGATTTATGATATTTAATCACCCTTTTAGTTTGTAAGAGCGAAGCCTGGATACGCACGTGTAGCACGGATACATATACAGGCCAGTAGGCTGTAGACGGCTGCATGCCCGGCAGCGTGTCGCAGCGGCGCGGCCGCGGAGCAGCACCCCGGCCGCGGAGCAGCACCCCGGCAGCGGGGACAGCACCCCGGCCGCGGAGCTGCACCCCGGCCGTGGAGCTGCACCCCGGCCTCGGAGCAGCACCCCAGCCTCGGAGCTGCACCCCGGCCGCGGGTTTGCACCCCGGCCGCGGAGCAGCACCCCGGCCGTGGAGCTGCACCCCGGCCTCGGAGCTGCACCCCGGCCGTGGGGGCAGCAGGGCCTATCCTCCCCACGGATCCCGGAGCATCAGCGGGAGAGGCAGGGCTCCTTCCCGGAGACAGAGAGCGGCTCCTGGTCTGTCTCTGCCTCCGTCAGCGCTGGAGTCCCTCTCTCTCCTCCAAATCCTCTGATTTGATCCTCTAAAGTTTTTCTTTTTAATATCCTGGCGAGTCCGGCGAGGCCACATTTATGTATTTATTAGTGTAGCCTATTATAATTTCCCAAATCTTGAAATAAATTGAATCACCTTAGGCCCAATTAAGCTAGTTAAAAAAATTAGGTTATTGTCATTAGAATAAGTTTAATTAGGCTATATGAAAAAATAAAAACAAGAATAATAAAAATAAATGTTTTGAATTTGATTTCAAGAAGCGTTGGAATTTGTTAGGCTTCCATGTATTTATATTTGTCACACATAGGCCTACATTAATTAAATAATTCATTCACCAATAACTGATTAGAATTTCTGGCGTAAAAGGCTTTGGTCTAGTGTGTAATAAGTCTTCCTAATTATTCGTTAATTATGTATATTTTTTTTAAGACGTGTGTTTCTATATTCCGTTACACAGCGCATCTCATTCAGAAATTGTAATTGAATTAAAAATCCCAAATGAATAGCCTACAAAAACATACATGGGGTGGGGACTAAAATGGAGCAAGCAAAGCATCACTTAAAAAAAATCGTTCTATATTTTCCATATAATAATATGCCTGGTCCAATATTATGAGAGCTTTTTAGTATTTGGGTGGTTTGATGTATCTGACATCCACTCACGGTCTGTGATCAACTTCCAGGGCTCAGTTGGTGGTATTTGTAGTAAAAGGTGTGGGTACTGTGTATGAAGGTTTGAGGTACTCAAGCTAAAGAAACTGAAGCAAAACGTGTTACAACCATCCCCGGCCTCCCCTAATATGTTTTTAATATGCAACATTTCAGACAGATACCCTCTCAAAACTCCACTACACAATTAATAAATAAGTGAGACATGATGAGCCTTGACCTTGATACACATGCCTCATTGATATAGGCCTGAAGAAGTCTGGACAAACATACAAAAGACATTAATGACATCAATGATGACAGAAGTTTTTTTTCTATTTTTCAGGACATGTATTCCATCATCATATGCTTTCAACATGCTTTAACAAGCGATCCTTGTGTTTCCATCTGCATTACCATTACTGAAGGTCAGGTCAGGTCACGCTCTCACAGGACCGCTGCTCGGCCCCCGGGGGCACAGCCGCCCCTTTGTTACCTGGATCTTCGTCTGTTGGCTAAATCCAGCGCATGGGCACCTTCAAAACTCACAAACTCTTTTCACACAGAAAATACAACATTTAAAAGAGCTATATTCCTATGAGTCCTAAATGGTGCAGGCCTTACCTACCAGAGCAGGGAGCGGCGGCCTGGAGCCACAGTTTGAGTCCAAGCCTTGAAGCGACATATTCAAAGAAGGTAAAACCCATTCAGAGCTGTCAAAAGGGACACATTCTAAGACGGCAAATCCTAAAAAGGTGCAGCATTCAGCCAATGAAGCTGAGCCCCAGCCTCCTCCTGGACACTCTCCTCGCACATCTCAGGCTATAATAGGACCATCATGCCATTCTTTATGTTGTTTTTTTTCCTCCAGAGGATGGTAGGCTACAACAGCACGGTGCCTACAGGCTTTCAAAAAAAAAAAAAAAAAAAAAAACTGCGGCAGCTGCCAAGAAAATGATTCATGTGTGATGGCCAGTTTGGTCTAATTGACACAAATGGCATATGAAATTGGGCAGTATGAAAAGTGTTGATAGCTAATTTGTGACAGGAAGAAGAACTCTGAAATGCTTTTTTTTTTTAGAGTTCTGTTTCCCATAGTGGGGGTCCATTTGAAGTCCTTCAGGGGGTTCTCGAGGTCCACAGATGGGCTTCGTTAGATCCCCGGCTTGAACTTTTGCACATCCCTCCACCATTTTGTACATCCTGCAATAACTATACAGCCTCTTTTTTCCTTCTTATTGTTAGATAGTCATATGCATGTATGGGTTATTTGTTTCCATGTTTATTTTATATTATTGTTTTTATGTATGCACCATCAACCAAAGCAAATTCCTAGTAAGTGCTATAAATAGATCTATTTCTGATGAAGAATGCAAGTTTTGGCTTCATTAAAGAGAGAACCTACGCCAGAATTCTGGTAAAACTCCAAAACAACGTAAAATACTCACAGCTGTGCGCAATCCCCATGTAAAGGAATATGTACCAGAAAAGAAGGCGGCTCATTGGCTTGTTATTTACTGCTGGTCACCTGTTGCTGTTTGCTCATTCCCTCAGGCCGTCCATGCTCAGACACAGCTCGGCCCACTGCGGTGAATGGAGCGCTGTCTGTTTATGTCAACATGCACGGCTCGTTCAAATGGATTCCCGTTCCTATTGTCAGCCCGGTGACGTTAAACAGCTTGCACGGGGTCTCCACAGGTCACATGAATAAAAGTAGCCTCGGGCCTAATTAGAGCATCTTTTTTTCTCCATGCAGTCTAAAAAGCAGGGAGCGCATCTAGCTCTCGGCATGGTCCCCGCCTCTAATTGCGTCTAATTAAAATCCCCTAGTCATGTTTTCAAACTTGGCCAGGTGTGGTTTGAATGGGCGCATTGGTTGGCTTTAAAAGTTCGGTGCAGACTGGTATCTGGAGAAGAATCGTTTGTGATGGTGATACACAGAGCTGGGGGATTGTTACTGCAGCGTGTGTGTGTTTATGTGTGTGTCTGTCTGTGTGTGTGTGTTTATAAAACAAGACTAACTTTTATCTTTACTCACATGTTTGCTTCTGATTTTGACTTAAAAGATGTTCTCCTTGCCACCGTCATCGGTCTGATGCTACTTCCTGTTGTGTGCCCTTTGACATTACATACCACTTATTTCCTGTGAAATCCGTGTTGATCTGAAATGCCAACTTGTCATCAGCAACCCTGTTGTTAACTTTGTGACAATGTCTTTTTCTGATAATCCGATGGGTTTTTAAAATGCTTCAGAAAAAGAAAAATGAGCCGTCAGTACCCCCTGCATGAATGAGTTGTGTCTCTCTCAGAAGTTTATGTCCTATTATTCATATGCCAGTTTTTGAACATGGGTCAGTATTTTTGCACCTTTGCTTGGATATGTTTCCATGTGCTGGAGCTGCAACAAAATCCCCCTAACTGAGGACATTTCCTGTTCTAAATGTAATTGTCAGTCTAAATCTATAACTATAATGTATAACACTGCTCAGCGATATGAGGATGCTAAATCATTGAGTCATACGTACTCATATCAAGTCTAAAATGATGGCATAATTCTGTAGAACTCCATTTAAAAACAGTATGCTTACTGTAATTAAACAGCAGCACACTGCTGCCAGGATATTACTGTAATTTGAATTCATATTCTTGTAAACAACAAACTGTAAATGCACTTTTTGTGTCAAATGAAATTGTCCATATAGTCTGTTATGACCTCAATTATAAAATGTTGTTACATTGCTTTAATAAAAGATATGCCGTTGTTTCTGGATGAAACGGCAAAACGGAGCTTAACATGAAGTTATTAAAATTAAGTAATTGTATGCAGACTCCACAATTACAGACGTTCTGTTTGAAGGAAGCTAAAACCATCAGAGCTGGACACTGACCAGTAACCCATATCAACAATGCAAATATCAAAATTGCAGCTGCCATAGATTTTTGTTTTTGACTATTTCAGTTTAATTAGTAGTCTAAACAGCCCTCCAGGCGATTCCTCCAGCCTTTTGGGATGTCTTTGTCCAAACCGTCCTCTGACTCCATGCTGGGAGCTGCAGGGCTGCAGTCTGCTCCCAGTTTCTACTCTTGTACCACCCTCTAGTGATGCATGCTGGGTACTGCAGATTCATTTCACATCTCATAACACGCTGAGCCTCAGTGGGAGAGCGGTCACCTGCTTATCCGAAGGTTGGTGGTTCGATCCCTGGCCCTGTGGAAGTGTCCTTGGGCAAGACACTTAACCCAGAGTTGCCCCCGATGCTGCCCCATCAGAGTGTAGATGTGTGTGAGTGTGTATGTGATGAGCAGGTGGAAGCTTGTGCAGTAGCCTCGGCCACAGTGTGTGAATGTGTGTGGATGTGTGTGAATGTGTGTGGATGTGTGTGAATGTGTGTGGGTGTGTGTGAATGTGTGTGGATGTGTGTGAATGTGTGTGAATGTGTGTGGGTGTGTGTGAATGTGTGTGGATGTGTGTGGGTGTGTGTGAATGTGTGTGAATGTGTGTGGATGTGTGTGAATGTGCGAATGTGTGTGAATGTGTGTGGGTGTGTGTGAATGTGTGTGCATGTGTGTGAATGTGTGTGTGTGTGTGTGAATGTGTGTGGGTGTGTGTGAATGTGTGTGAATGTGTGTGGATGTGTGTGAATGTGTGTGAATGTGTGTGAATGTGTGTGGGTGTGTGTGAATGTGTGTGGATGTGTGTGAATGTGTGTGGGTGTGTGTGAATGTGTGTGAATGTGTGTGAATGTGTGTGAATGTGTGTGAATGTGTGTGGATGTGTGTGAATGTGTGTGGATGTGTGTGAATGTGTGTGGATGTGTGTGAATGTGTGTGGCTGGTTGCTGTACTATGTTAAAGTGCTGTGAGTAGTTGTTAAGACTAGAAAACATGTCTTGCAGGTCATGAAGATGCTTAGTGGAAAGGTAGCGGAGTAAAAGTTATAACAAAGTGGGAATTTTACTTAAGAAACAAAGTATTTGTACTGACCAATACTGTCTTATATAATATATATCACAAGGGCAACTGCCTGCTCGAGGAAGAAGAAGAGGAAGAGGAGGAGGAGTAAGGGTGTGTGGTGGAGGAATAGGGGGAAGAGGCTCTCTCTCGCTCCACAGTCTCCTCCGACAGCCACACCCTTCACTGGGAACACTGGGGTGTAGTCAGTCAAGGATGGAGATACATGTTGTATAGGACAGGACACAGAGCATGGAGCAAGAAATATAGTTATTAATTCATTTACCTATTCATTTAGTGTGTGTGTGTGCGTGTGTGTGTGTGTGTGTGTTTGTGTGTGTGTGTGTGTATATGTGTGTGTGTGTTTGTGTGTGTGTGTGTGTGTGTGTGTGTGTGTGAAAGGCCTGCAGTAATATCTTACCTCAATGGGATGTTATGGTACTAAAAATGCCAAGAAAAAAGATGGAGAAAATAAACTATGACATACTTTATTATCTACAGTATTGATGATACAGTTTACTGTAGTATTCCAGTCACTGTGAAGTGATGCATTAGAATTGTGATAAAGTTACTGTAAGAAAAAGAAAAAAAATTACATTGGTAACTCATTCTGTAAGGAATACATGAGGTAAACATTATGAATGGAGTGTTGAATTCTATTTGGACGACAGCCTTGCACGGGGGGCAGAGGAAAACCTCTCAACGAACAACAAGGACAAGAGATCCAGGTATCCAGGTATGAAAGCATTTGATTTATCTGAATTCAACATTTTGCCTAAAAACTGCAACTTATTGTATGATGCAATTATCATATAATCCTTATTTTAAGGAATATGACATACAGTAAGAAAAGTGTCAAACAGCTGCAATTGGTGCCTTCCATGTAAATCCATCTAATACTGTGGGTTTTACTGTAACATTTCAGTAAGTCTAGTAAGATGATTAAGTAAGATGATTTCCCCCCTCCCCTTTCTGTCAAATGCCCCCTGTAGTACCTCTGCATGTACCCCAGGTGTGGAACCACCAGAGTAGTGGCCAGTAGTATATTGAACTTGTGGAGAATGTTCCAATGTAATTGTCTGTAACTGCAGTGTCTGACTCTTCTGTATGACTGATTTGATCTTTTCTGGTTTTACTCTAATGGCAGTGGAAGGAAACGAGACCCTCACACCCTCGTGTTTGTTGATGAAGCTGGTTTCAACCTGGCCGAGGGCCGAAGACGTGGCTGTAATAACATTGGCCACGGGGCCACGGTGGATGTCCCAGGCCAGCGAGGGGGCAGTATAACTATGTGTGCTGCCATCTCTGAGAATGGTGTGGCCACTCACATCCCTGGTCTGGGCCCATACAACACACAGAAGATCCTCATCTTCTTGGACCGCCTTCATTTTGATTTGGAAGAGGTCTCGTAGGGCCTCACCTACCACAATATGTCATTGTATGGGACAATGTGACTTTCCACCGTGGTCCGCTCATCAGGGCCCAGTTCAGCTCTCATCCAGGATGGTTCTGGTGTTCCTACCACCTTACTCTCCTTTCCTCAGTCCTACTGAGGAGCATTTCTCCGCTCGGAGGTGGAGAGTGTCTGAGCATCGGGCTCAAGGTCAGAGGTCCCTGCTGCGTGGGAGGATATTACAGTGGAGGGAGGGTGAGGACGGGGGCCAGGAGAGGGAGGGGGAGGACAGGAGAGGGAGGGTGAGGACGGGGGCCAGGAGAGGAAGGGTGAAGACAGGAGAGGTAGGGTGAGGACAGCGATTTAAGAAGGAGGATGAGGACAGGAGAGGGAGGGTGAGGACTGCAACCAGGAGAGGGAGGGTGAGGACAGCAAACAGGAGAGGGGGGTGAGGACAGGAGAGGGAGGGTGAAGACAGGAGAGGAGGGGGGACAGCGACCAGTGAAGAACTGTTAGTTATGTAACTCCAGCTTTATTAACAGCACTATAGGCTACAGATAATTTCCTTGTTTTTGTGTGTGTGATGTTCTTTTTACTCTGATGTATGGAAGTTACTTCATGTGTGTGAATAAAAATGGTTACAATTTCCTTGGCAGCATGAGTGCAATGTGTGATGGCCAACCTTGGAGGCTACCCTAAAATCCCATTGTATTTTTCATTTTTATACACAGTTGTATTCTATTAGCTAGACAAAAACGTAAACGAAAGCACCATGAGTGTTGAGAACGTCCCGTCTGTTGAGCCAAAGCACTGGAGAAGGATCTTTGCCATTTTCGTGGCACTGACTCTTTAAATGGGAAAGGGATTTAGTTTTGAAGCATGAGGGTTTTGGGAGAGATAGGATCTTTTGTAAGTGAGCTATCGTGTTGTGCTGAACTGCAAGACCAATGTTGTCAAAACGTCTTAGAGTTTTGAGAATGTAATTTCTGTTTCAAAAAATGAGCCAAACCAATGGAGGAAAACTGTAATACATCCATGATATAGGTTAAGAGTATAGTGACATCTGCAGCAGACATACTAATGACGTACTCTATCCCCTCCTGGTAGCTAAGCGTAAGCAAACCACTCTTGAAACTTATTTAAAGGTGATCTAAGCCATGTCACGCGTGTTTTAGGCTACAACATTTACAGAAAACACCTCCTCAACATCTGCTAGCTGCCTGTCCCCAGAACACACTGTAAAAATATATCCTTACTAACTGCTAGCTGCTGTCCCCTGAACACACTGTAAAAAACATCTCTTCTCTATCTGCTAGCTACCTGTCCCCAGAACACACTGTAAAAAACACCTCCTCACTATCTGCTAGCTACTGTCCCCAGAACACACTGTAAAAAACATCTCCTCACTATCTGCTAGCTGCCTGTCCCCTGAACACACTGTAAAAAATATCTCCTCACTATCTGCTAGCTGCCTGTCCCCAGAACACACTGTAAAAACATCTCCTCACTATCTGCTAGCTACTGTCCCCTGAACACACTGTAAAAAACATCTCCTCACTATCTGCTAGCTACTGTCCCCTGAACACACTGTAAAGAACATCTCCTTTAAAAAGAATTTGTATACGTCCAACATCTAAATCAAGTATTGACAAAAACATTGTTGAGTATAAATACTCTGGTTAGACGCTGGATTTCGTTGCTATGTTCTGTGTACATGAGCTGTGACAATAAAGTTGAATCTAATGTAACCCTAAAAGTTAACCACGCCTAATCATAAAACATATTTTTATAACTCTATCCCCCCTTGTCATTTTTGTTCCTATGAATGTGTATGGGGTCAAGTGCCACAATTGAAATAATAATAAAAATATAGTAGTACTCCGACCAATAATCACTTATTCAAAATTTGGCGTACCTGTCAAACACCTTAAGACCTCAGCTAATGTAAGCAAACAATCACAGTTAAACAAAGAAACGCGATAATTTAAATGAAATCCAAAAAGAAATGTGTTACAGGCTACCACTAGATGGGGTGAGATGCTGAGAGACCCGACATGACCTCCACCCTCTGGTCCTCCACTGCAAACACTCTTCTTCTTTCAGCTAGTCCCAAACCGCAAGAAAATCAGCATGAGGGCATCTTCTTCCCTCATCAGTTCCATTATTGTATATTGTTGTTCATGCAATGATTTCCTGTCAGTCGTGGTTACCATGGCAACTTAAAACAAAAGCCTGAATGAGATGCATATATGCGGGCCATGACAACTCACTTAAGTTACTGTATGTAACTTATTAGTGAGTGAATGTGTCTCTGAAGAGCAGGTGGCTGTTGTGGTTTGGGGTTTTGGTTTTGGGTGTTTTTCCTTTTTGAGCTTCCTTGTGTTTGTGTTAGTTTTTCTCCCCGGTCTTGTGTTGTTGGTCCTGTCTTGTGTTCCCCTGTGTCTCTGCTTGTTCCGTTTCCTGTTTTATTTTGAAGTCTGTGTTTTGTCTCGTCTTGCCTCTAGCTTTACTTCCTGTGTTTTCCCGCTCTTGTGATTACCTGACGTTTTCCACCTGCTTCCCTGCCTCTCGTCACCTGCCTCTCGTTACCTCGTTACCTTGTGTATTTAATGTCTGTGCTTCCCTTGTCTCTTGTCAGATCCTTCTAGTTCGTCCGCCTGTCAGTACCTCGTCTTGCTGCCTGTTCCCGGATGCCCTGTAAGTCTTTTCCCTGTGTATTAGTCCTGTCTTTTCCTCTTCCTTTTTTTTCCCTGGATCCCTGTGGCCTTTGTGTTCTGGATTTTGGATTTTTTGACCTTTGTTCCCTGTGTTTTGTTTGACTGTTTAAATAAAGCCTTTTTTGGAACTCCCTCCTGCCTGCTCTCCTCTGCTTTTGGGTCCTCGTTCCCTCCACATCACAGAAGGATCTGACCAGTTATGGACCCAGCACATTCCAGAGGCAACGTGGAGGAGCTGGAACGGCTTGAGTACGCCCTCAGCCGGTTCATCACTGAATTGGGGAGGACCATGGATGTGGACCATGGATGTGGAGCGCCGGCTCACCATATGTTCCCTGATGAGGAACGCTATGGCGGGCAAGCCCAGGCTCTTCGAGGTTCCAGGTATGAAAGCCTTACTTCGAGAGCTCTATCAGCTGGAGGCGAGCCTACAGACCTCCCTGATCCCCACCAGTGAGCCGCCCCTGACCAGTCCTCCCCGGGAGCCGCCGTGGACCTGCACCCCAACGCCTGCAAGAGGCTGGTCGGACCTTGGCCCGGTTAGCGGCCCTCTCACACTGAGCCGGTGTGCGGCTTCAATGAGCCCGGACTGGCCCGTAGCTACCTCGCCCCAACCCACCAGTTGGCGACCAGCGCCCCAGACCCCTATCCAAGTGGAGGTGGTCGGCTTATAAAGGCTGGTTCATAACAGGGAGAACCAACAGGAGATCAGTATTTTGTTTATTTTTCTTTGGAGTTGAAATTGACCTGCCATCTTTCTCTGTCTCTGTGCACCATTGTGAGTCAGCAGTAATAAAATGTAGGGGCCCGGGTTGAATAACACACCCTTTCTTTGCATCTTTCCTTGTTGGAAGTTCCCAATTTCCAAGTCTTTTCAAGTAGGCCTTTATTCTCCTGTAGATGGCCTTTTCTTATCTCTACTGAGTCAACACACAGGGAGGATTTGCTCTCCCCCCCCCCCCCCCCCCTCTATTGCATCTCTTGTTGGGGAAGTAACCTCTTTAAATGTGCCTGTGTATCAATGATTAATTCATTTTAATTAATAAATCCTCTGGACTGTACTGGCTCAGATGTGTTTCAGCAAGATTTCTGCTCATGTTTAAATCTTTGTTCACATTCCAAATACAACTCCCATTCGTGTTCTCTGAGAGTTGGAGGAGTCGTGATATTTTGAGAAAAATAGTTTTATATAGTAGAAACGAAATCATATACTGTACTTTCAGGAAATAATCCTCCTGCCACACAGTCTGCTGGGCAATAGATCTCAGACCTTCTGACAGACACGCCCCCCCGTTTGGTCTTAGAATGACAAGTGAAGGGAAATCTAGTCCTTTGAAATATGTCATTGTTTTTACATAAAAGATTTATTTACCCAACTATGTTTACTTGTTTATATATATTCATGTTTACATTTATTTTTTATGTGGTCTATTTTTTTTCAGGATTTATTTCAAAAACATTTATTTATAAATTGACCCAAATGATGGACCATACTGCAGAACCGGAACCTGAGGAAAACCAGTTTGAACTGAGCCATGCCAGTTTAAATGTACCACATGAAATGTATACTTTTAATCTTTTACTGTCTAATAATATAAATTAAAGTAAATGATAAATTCAGCAGCTATCAGCTAACCGCGTTGCTAACCCAGCCTTGATTGTAGTCATGTAACTCTTCCACGACATCCATAGAATTCAACCAAATCAGCACCAGACATCATTCAAGCAGGCTGTTTTTTTTTCCAGTACTCCCAGAACAGCTTTTACTTTTGCAAGTCATATCCTAAGACCAATAACAGACTAAAAGGGTTTGATTGTCTAATGGAGCGAAGAGAGGGTTCACACATTTGATGTTTGAGTGAAACAGACAATCATCATCTAGGTCTTACCCAATATATTAGATCTAATCAGCAAGCCTCTCTTTCAATTGGCTGATCAAAATGATAGGCCTACCTACCAACCACAACAATTAAATAAAAAGATGAATTCTAGAAATAAATAAATACAATGGCAGTTATAAATGGCCAAAAATCCCACTTGAGAAACCCAAATGGGACTTAAACCCTTGGTGGATCACTGGGTGATTTATACAATTTACCATATTTTACATATTCTCATGACAAAAGTAATAGACTGTTCACAACCAGGTTTCAGATGCCTGCCCTGCATTTAGCTAACATGGTTTAGTTAATTGACTTTAATTTATATACTGTACATAGCTGTGACATTTGGTCAAATGTCTCCTTACTAAAAAAAAACACACTAGGGGGCCCATACAGTCCGCCTGCATGGGCTTGGCATGGGGCCAAAAAATGTGAAAGATGTTATGAGGACTTTTTATTTTATTTTATCTTATTTAACCTTTATTTATACATGTCATCTTATTGAGACACAGGGTCTCATGCTCAAGAGAGATAATAATTGGGATAATACACATCAGTTGCATACAGACAAACTGATTAAACCAGTATTACAAACAAACAATATTGACTTAATAATACATGAAAAGATTTGGTCTCTCTGGTGTGATTTTATCTTAATCTTCAGGTTGGAAATCCTCTTGTTTCTATGTATTGATGAAGTTGGTCTGATGTGTGGCTGGTGGAGGCTCAGCATCTAGGCTGGGGGGGGGGGCAGCAGCAGGATTCCTGGCCCGGACAGCCGTGCATGTGGTGGGAGGGGCGGACAGAGCTGAAGCAGCGGCAGTCCGGGCTCCAACATCCTCTCTGCGAAGTCTCACTGCCCCCCACCCCCCTGCTTCAAAATCCTCCAGAACCCAAATCTGCTCCATGTGCTTTTTTTTTTCCTTCTTTTTTTTTTAACGGCCCATCACGTAGACCCGAGGCGGCGAGGCGAGGTGGAAGTGAAGGCTACATCGAATTAGCCGCGCGGAGGCTGCTTTCTGGAAGTTTTTCTCCTTCGCCCCGGTACAGTAAAGCAGGAAAATTGCTTGGTGTGGCTGTATTGGTGAGAAGGCTCGGGAGGAGGGGAAACTGCGGGAAATGATGACTGCAAAAGAAACGGCGGCAGAGAAGATAATAACAGGTAAACACTCTATAATACTAGCAAATAAGCTAATGTTCTGTAGGTTTCTACCATCCCTGATAGCAGTCATAACGGTACAGTAGCACTATGTGCTTCGGTGTGCTCGTCTGTCTCTGGGACACGTTCACATGCATTCAGGGGGTTTCTGAGGTCAGGAAAGGTTGTTAAGACAGGAAATGGTGGAATTGCGGTGTTTTCCAAGAAGTCTGGATGACACCTCCCCGCTATGTGAGCGATGGAGCACGGACTAGGCTTCCCAAGGGCAGCCGCAGTGGAGCATGCAGGAGGCTGGCTAATGGCCGGCACAGGGAAACATGGCGATATTACACGGTTATTCCTCTGCTCTCGGGGTGGGTTTCGACTGCGAGGCTGAGCTCGGGGGTTCAGGGGGTGCTGGAGAACAGATGCAGCCCAGTTTGGTTCTTCATAACGGTGCAGAGTTTGGTCACATGACCCGTCCCACCGGAGTTGTGACTCAATGCAGCAAAATAGTCTGCAGCACGTTCTCAGGTAACGCAGTGTTCACCCCCCCCCCCCCGCCCAGACTGGGCTGTGTGTGGGACCATGCTGGGTCCGGACACGGTAGCCTACACTGAGGTGGGTTCAAAATCAGTGTCAGAAATGGTTTTACAAGTCCAACATGTTTAGTCTGCTCGATGGACATTTAGAAGATAAGTTTGACGTGATGGCACTCTCTTCATTCTTCAGGCGAACTTCATCAGAATTTCTCTCATTTTCTGCCTGAAAGCACACACCTATAGTAATTCATAATCATTATGTAAGATCCATTGCAAAAACTCATATGGTAAGATTCAGCAGGCACTCAGTGCACCAAGCAGCGTTTGGTAACACTATTTTTAAATTCTACTTTTCTCCCATAGACTGTAAAAACTGGTTCCTCCATGAGTCCACATCCACCCCCGCCCTGGTAGTGAGCAGGGATCAGGGGCGTCCGTTTCTGATACGTCTGTTTGAGGTTTAAGCAACAAGCTTTCAATTAGGAAAAAAGGAACTGGAGTAAGGTTGGTTTGAAGTTCTTTCCTCTGAAGACACATTTGAGGACTAACCTTTCCGGGGGCTTGGCAGCGCTCCAGTGTTATGTAATAGCAGAGAATGAGGGGGGAGAATGCACCCTGATGTCCTGCAGGGATGAGAGCTACATACCACTTTACTTTTGTGTAACTTGAACTCAGTGGCGGCTCCTGGAAACATTATTTGACAATTTTTCTGATAATCATTAGTGTTTAAATTTGATTATTATTAGGATAAACCCATTGAGATGCATCATCTCGTTTTTGAGGGGTCCCAACATATAACACAATAATTACATAACAACAGAGACGTAAAAAATGTACACAAAACAACAACACCTGCATATGTTCTTCAAAACATTACAACCAGCAATAGGCCAAGATGGCCAATAATAAGTCAATAAGTATACAGTAAAGTATGAGTGACTTTCTAACTACAGCCAAATGTAAACATTAGGTATGGACAGTAGATGTAAGGATTACATAAATCTTTAATAACAGTGGCAGTTTATCTTAAAGTGAGCAGACAGGGCATGTCTAAATAAAGCAAGATATTCTTATTTCCACAGATAGATTATTCCAATCTGCTAATTATTCCAATATGAAACTTAAAAGCTCTTTTGCCATTTGTTTTTTTTTCCAGAGAAATGGAGTATTGAGTAGAGTGCCAAACTTCATAGTTAGATGCATAAGGTACAAGGTACTGTTTTAAATAAGGAGGATAATTGAAATAAATACATTTAAATATTACTTTTTCAGCCTTTAATTTTGACAGGACAGTTGAAGATATGAAAGGGGAGAGGGGGGGGGAAATGACATGCAGCAAAGGGCCGCAGGTCGGAGTCAAACCCGGGCCCGCCATTTATGGGCACCCGCTCCACCAACTGAGCCATCCGGCCACCCTGAGTTAGATGCATTTTGATATACAACATCACAATAGTCCATAATTGGAAGTATAAGTTGAGAGGCGAGATTTATACGAACACTGCACGTAAAGCAATTGCGGGCTCGATATAAAACGTTAATTCCAAAGTTGACTTTACGTAATACTTGCTCTGTGTGTAATTTGAACTGCACGCTTGCCATCTTGACAATAGTACGTGAGTGTATTTGACGCTGCGACACACTCTTTTCTCTTTACGTATGATGAAAGAGTGTAAGTACAAGCCCTTAGGGACTGTATTGAAAGCTCTGATATTTGAAAAACATTTTTTATGTAAGAGTCTATGAGAGACTTCTGGGGAGATTTGCAACCTGACTGAAATTGCCCCAAAAGGGGCGGGGCCATTTGAAGCACGACTTTAGCCTGATTGGACATCTAGTGGCAGATCAGACGTCCAGATTAGAACACTGTTAACGACTGCTGCCGTAATAGAATTGGTTAGAAAAAAATCCCTTCCTTTCCCGTTTGGCATATATATCTCCCTAATGAACCCCGGTTGGGTACCGGTACCATAACCGTGTTTTGGATACCGGTTATATTTCAGCTCCTACTACACGAGTAATGCATTACGTAGAGATTTTCCCGGCATGTTGTAACCTTAGACAACCAATCTCAGACAACACTAGATCTTGGTGGAAGCATGTTGTGTGCTTATTGGAGTTTTAAGATGTCCTCCTTAGGTATTGAATGACGAGGCATTTTTCCATATTCGATATTAAGGAGGCAATTCGGTCTGTGCCTAAAAAGTATTGAGTACCCAGCCCTGTTTGTCAGCCACAAGGACACGCTGTCACCTGGATGTTATTATCACGGAGTTGTGCAGGCAGGGCTTTATACATGGTGTAAGACACTATCACACTGCAGGTGCCATGCGTGCAGTATGTGTGTGTAGGTGTGATCAAATAAGTTGAAACTTGTAGCACCCTATATAGTCTGAAGATAATTGCTTAGGGACTTTTTAAAACCAGTCTAAACTATAGATGAAGTTTTTTCCATAAATGTTTTGTAGTTTGGTCCTGCCTCTGTCTTTTCTTTAACCCTCTTCCTTTACACCTTCGTAAGAGTTAAAACTCTTGCATGATGCAATTTCTTGGAGTGATTGGGATTATTCCCATGCAGCATGAATGCAGCATCACTCTGCTGATCCCCCACTGTAGCCACACTCCCTGCAGTGAAAGCCAGCTGCATTGACTTGCACATAAATGACAACACTCACAGCCAGATGTCACATATGGGCGTGACCCTGAGCTTGACTGATCCCATTAGGTGGAACATCTCTAAAGCCAGTATAGTTTCTGTGTCTAATATCATTTACTTGTGCAGTCAACAACTTGATTAGTGTTTGTCTTGTATTTTCACAGCAGCACTAGGAGGATAAAAGAGCCCTGTGTTCAGGATTTCTCCATATTTATACGCTGGCTTAACATTCTGAGGGCCAGTTCAGACTCAGGATAAAGATAAGATGAGAAGCCTTTATTGTCATTATTACTGTAATGAATACAACAAAATTGCGAGTGTCCCTCCCAGCTCTGCTTAAAAGAAGCTATATTGCACACATTCTACATAACCCAAAAATCAACAACATTAATTCAACAGCCAACATTCATCAAATAATACACACAGTATCAGAATTAGAATCAGAAAGGAATTTATTGCCACAGTAGTTACCCTTCGTAGAATTGTGAATGGTTCATACTAGGGCTGCACGATATGAGAAAAATATGCGATATGCGGTAACGTTGTTGAATATTGTGATATATTGCACAGAAAAAAGACTTTAAAGGGTTGTCCACTGAACCAGATGGCTGTAGTCTGTAGGTTACAGTAGGTCAAAGGTCAGCTACTTTCAGAGCTCGCTGGCAGTGCTGTCGATAGTCATTGGTCAGTCAATGTTCCACTTCCGGGATTAAGATTAACATTGATTTATTTGATTATGACAATGCAATAATCAACATTTCTGTAAATGCGCCAGTGTTAGTCAGTTGGCTAAAGCCTTAGTCCTAGTTACCCAGCATGCATGTCTTTATGATGGGAGGAACCCAGAGTACCCAGAGGAACCCCACGCAGACACCGGGAGAACATGCCAACTCCAGACAGGCCATGCCCGGACCAGTGCCAGAAGTGCTAACCACTGAGCCACCGTGCTGCTCCGGTGCCGCCGGAAAATCCGCCAGATGTCCCTCATTTTGGCTGGGTGTCCGTCCCCGTCCTCTGTCTCTGTGTTGGCGTTCTAACCTCTGGTGGATTTCTGAGGACTCTGGTTACCTGGTTCTTAGATCTCTGCAGGGTAAATCCAGATAGCTAGCTAGACTATCTGTCCAATCTGAGGACTATGGTTACCTGGTCCTCAGATCTCTGCAGGGTAAATCCAGACAGCTAGCTAGACTATCTGTCCAATCTGAGGACTATGGTTACCTGGTCCTCAGATCTCTGCAGGGTAAATCCAGACAGCTAGCTAGACTATCTGTCTAATCTGAGGACTATGGTTACCTGGTCCTCAGATCTCTGCGGGGTAAATCCAGACAGCTAGCTAGACTATCTGTCCAATCTGAGGACTATGGTTACCTGGTCCTCAGATCTCTGCAGGGTAAATCCAGACAGCTAGCTAGACTATCTGTCCAATCTGAGGACTATGGTTACCAGGTCCTCAGGTCTCTGCAGGGTAAATCCAGACAGCTAGCTAGACTATCTGTCCAATCTGAGGACTATGGTTACCTGGTCCTCAGGTCTCTGCAGGGTAAATCCAGACAGCTAGCTAGACTATCTGTCCAATCTGAGTCTCTGTTGACGACTAAAACTACTTCTGAACGTACACATGTTCCATTAAAACAACTTCCTTCCTGAGACTATTTAGCAGCGGCACCATGGCTCCGTCCAGAGTCACGGTGCCGCCGAAGACATTTGTGATTGGTTTAAAAAAATGTCAATAAACCAGAGCAGGTTTGCACGAATGATTAGAGATTAGAGATACTAGAGATTGGCAAAATAGAAAAGGTATTGGACAATCTGTCAGAGTGATGGAGATCAATCAGGGTCATTTTGTAAAGGCCCACACAGGAGGACAGAGGCTTTAACTGTTTAATATCTCTTTATAAAAGCAAGAGAAAATATAATCACTTATACAACTCGTGCAAAGAGATGTGACATTCCAGATGTTAATCTTATGATCATCCATGAGTGGGAGGTCAGAGTTAGATGTGACTCTGCTGAGTCATGTCTTTTGTCTTTCTGCTATCTGCACTGAAGGCAGAGTCAAATTACCATATCTGCGTTTTAGACAACTGTCCAGTGACTAAGCATACGATCTGCTTAAAATGAATAGCCATCCAAGCCAGGGAAAGCTGAGCTCCTAAATTCTTTAGTTTCCAAAGATTGTCTCATCTTAGCCCTGGTCTCAGTACAGTGTAATGTTTGGCTCCTGACAAAGCATTTCCCCCTTAACGTCACTAGTCCTCAGATTATTGATAGATCTTCTGATCCCTCTGGGGACTGCAGTATGGAGCAGTGCAGCGAGGAAAACACGGCAAATTGACATCAATTGGAACTCAGCTGATCACCTAGACCATAAAGATTTCTCAACACAAGCTAATTATTGGTTAATCAAGTGTTTTATCCTGTGTGCTGGTTCAATGTATCAGGCATTTAAAAAAATGGATCTACACACACCAAAATACAGCAGTGCTGAAACTGCAGACTGTAAAAACTATGTATACTTTATTTCAAAATCAAGGCAGAATGCTGGAGTATGTCAACATCAGGAAGAAGACCTCTACAAGAGGCACCAAAGGAGACCCAGGGGGATGGGAGGAGGGGATGGGCTGGTACCATAACTCAAATGTTCCCTTTTTTTTAAAGGTGGACATTAGAGGTTGATTAATCAATTAGTTGTCAACTATTAAATTAATCGGCAACTATTTTGATTATCGATTAATCTGTTGTTTTATTAAAATAAAAGATTTCTCTGATTCCAGCTTCTAAAATGGGAATATTTTCTAGTTTCCTCTCTCCTCTGTGACAGTAAACTGAATGTGAGTTTTCGACCAAACAAGACGTTTGAGGCAACATTTTGGGCTTTGGGAAACACTGATCCACAGTTTTCACCATGTTTAGACATTTTTGTAGATCAAACAACTAATCAATTAATGAAGAAAATAATCAACAGATTTATCGACTATGAAAATAATTGTTGGTTGCAGCGCTACTAGACAGTTGTGGGCCTGTGTGCCAAGGTGTTCACCATGTGACGAGGGAATCTTGGGTTTAGTTTCATGTCCCATTTGTCATTGCATAATTATGTTTTTAACTTTAAAATGATACAGAAAAGTGCATTGATTTTCTGATATTATTTTTCCAAATTGCTGGAATTCCACGTTTTTTGTGCCGAACATTCATATAATCCCTGTAGAACAAATCCTCCAATCACAGGTCTCCCTGCATCCAAGATCTGGATGATGAGTTTGTTATCCATGGCTCCACACAATTCATATTCATGTTACCACTCAGTGCATTAACATGAGTGGTGCTTCAAGCACCTGTGAGAAGATGAAATATGGACCAGGAAAGCTGGTTTGAATAATAGATCCAAGAGGTTGGAGGTTTATCAGAAGATTAGCACCGCATAGAGGTTTATAGAACGCTGAGACAGGATTTTACAGTTTAGGAAAGTTAACATGTTGACAATTGTTTTATTCATGTGTGTTAATAGTTGGGAGGTAAACAGTACGTCGTTCAGATTACTAAGTGGTCTACCAGGAACGTTTGCATGTATTAGATCGGCCAATCCAGAGTGTTACGGACTACGTTGCTATGTGTTGCAGCAAACTTTGGTCCAGCTTCACCTTATTTACCAGATGACCCTGTGCTTTATTTTACCAGAGCCCTCTGAAGAACAGTCAAGATGATATTAGCATTATTAAAGCCATTGATGGGTTGGAGATGGAACCAATGTTATAAATTGTCGTGTTGCTGAAAAGTTCTATTTAGTTGATCCGAATTGTGAAGCAGAAAGTGGATGGGGTTCTGTGCCTGTTTAGCCGAGTGTCTCTGCATATTTCCACATGTTCATTTGATGCACTTGTAATAAGTCAACTGAAAAGAGTCAAAGCTCTCAGCTGGATAGAAAACCAAAAGGTACTTCATTTACATAACTGTTTGGTAAATGAAGTGGCTTCTGCATGTTGTTGACATCTGTCTGTGAATTGTGTGTGTGTGTAGGGGGGGGGGGGGGGGGGCAGACAGGGGTTTTGTTGGTGGTGGGTGTTGAGGGGGCTGGGTGATTTAACACCCTAGCAATTACCTTCTAGATCAGCTCATCCCATTTTCAGTCACATCTGGACGTAGTCAGACACGTTTGTTTAGGCTCTGATTGGAGATTAAACAAAGACTAAGGCAACATGACAAATAATGCCGTTAAAACCAGTTCCCACCTGGTTTTAAAATCTGTCCTGAGTAACCACTTGTGATCAGATCTCACTTCCCTGCTCTATATGCAAATAAACATCATTTCTGTTTGCATTTAGGCATGTGTTTAGAAATGTCAGTTGTTACTCTCACATTAGTATATATAGACAGTGTTTTCTCTACAGGATAGCTCCGTAGCCGCCAGAAGTTCCCATGTGGGATGTCCCACATTTTTGGCCAGATATCTCCTTCCTCTGTCTCTGTGTTGGCGCTCTAACCTGCAGATGATTTCTGAGGACTATGGTTACCTGGTCCTCAGATCTCTGCAGGGTAAATCCAGACAGCTAGCTAGACTATCTGTCCAATCTGAGGACTATGGTTACCTGGTCCTCAGATCTCTGCAGGGTAAACCCAGACAGCTAGCTAGACTATCTGTCCAATCTGAGGACTATGGTTACCTGGTCCTCAGATCTCTGCAGGGTAAATCCAGACAGCTAGCTAGACTATCTGTCCAATCTGAGGACTATGGTTACCTGGTCCTCAGATCTCTGCAGGGTAAATCCAGACAGCTAGCTAGACTATCTGTCCAATCTGAGGACTATGGTTACCTGGTCCTCAGATCTCTGCAGGGTAAATCCAGACAGCTAGCTAGACTATCTGTCCAATCTGAGGACTATGGTTACCTGGTCCTCAGATCTCTGCAGGGTAAATCCAGACAGCTAGCTAGACTATCTGTCCAATCTGAGTTTTCTGTTGACGACTAAAACTACTTCTGAACGTACAAATTTTGTCCCAAGTCAATTTTTGCAGTTTTGCACCCCCAACACGATTGTGATTGGTTAAATTCCATTCATTCACTTCATTTCAACCCCAACCGGCCTGTCAGACACCGCCTACCAAGAGCCTGGGTCTGTCCCAGGTTTCTTCCTAAAGGGAGTTTTTCCTCGTCATTGTTGCTTGCTCTGGAGGGAACTACTACAGTGTGGTCAAGACCTACTCTATCTGTAAATTATAAAGCAGTCTAGACCTTCTCTATCTGTAAATTATAGATAATTATAACTCTTGTTATGAATTGATACTATAAATAAATTTGAAATTGAAATTAAATGAAATGCCAATAAACCAGAGCATGTTTTTCTCCCATCCCATAATGTAGTGTGGAGAGAGGTACCTGCTTCCTGCTTTTCTAAACTGCAGTATGTCAGAAAAGATGTAATGAGCTTTGAGAGGCTTTTGGTAACTTCATGAAAATTTGAGCATAAAATCATAAATATACAATTACATTAAAAAAACACCATAACACCACCTATGCTTTTGAACTCTACATGTGTGGCCCTTGATGTGATTCTCATTTCCATTGTGGCCCTTAGTGAAGTTGAGTTTGACACCCCTGACCTAGTATGCTTTCATATAAAAGATAATAGGACGTGGTGGACCTAATCAAATGCTAGGCCGTGGTTCAGTCTGTGGAGGCGAAATGGGAACAGGCTGTTTTCAGCATTGTGTCATGTCTCAGACATGAGCCAACTGGGGGAGGAGATGGTGATCTGTGGAGGGAGGAACAGGATGGGGGAGGTGCTACTCACAGGCCATCAGATAGGAGCTGGCAAAGAGGGAGGGAGGAAACGCCACTTATTTGTAAAACGAAAACAACGTTAATAAGTCTGTACTGTGATCAAATCTAAATATTCTCTCTGCACAAGTGGACAAGTCTCTTCTTCTGTGGATTCATTTAAACACTTTCTTATTAAAAACTATACATGTTTAGATTTTAAGATGTGCCCCTTAGGCACCGAGAGTTCAAAAGCAACATGCTGCGTCCTCTGTGAGAGGGTAAAGGGTTTCATATGTTGCTGTGGCATGTCAAATATGTAAAGCAAATGTTTGCATCAAAGTAAAAAAACATCTAATTTGTGCATTCTCATTGCTGCGTTGCAGCTTTTCCACATGCCACTGAATCATTTGTCTTTAGTTCCTAACGCCCCATTTTTTATGTCACTAATGTATATCTTACTCTGATAAAGTGAAAGACAAAAGTCCAAATACTGGATTATTGACTGACTCTTCATCAGGCTAATGGCCAAGGTGACCAAGAGTAAGGTACTCGGGTTTCACCTTTACGGTATTTTTGTAATCTCACAGATGTCTACTGTCTGCCAAGACTGAAAAATGATTTACCCGTGGCAAAAACAATAAGGCCAATAGTTTTGCAGATTTCCCCTGACATAGCCTGCAGAGTAGAAGAGCATAGTCTGTGGATTCCTTCAATTTTAATCATTACAGAAAGTAGATAACTGTTGACTGGATAACAGCTGCAAATGTTTATATTGTCCCAGAATATGAAAGCTATGCTAAAAAGCTACATGAGCGAATCCCGGAGTAACCTACAGAGTGCTGAGGTCAGAAATGGGCTGGACTTCCTACAGATCAGATAGATGTGTTGTCAAGTCACGTAAGCTTCATTATCCCCGCAGGGCAGTTCTTTCTGCAGCCAGCAGAGAATAAAACACAGCAGTTCATACACATCACAACAGAGATGTGTACACTTTAGTCATGGCTTGGTCTTGACTCTATTAAATTTATTTTGACTAATAAGGGACTATACATATTGTATCCTGATAAACATTACATAGGGGTACTGAAATTTGGGCAAAATACATCTGGACAGATCACCAGTCGATCTCAGAGCTAGAGGCTTTGCCATAAATTCATGTTTTTGGCCAATATTAGCTTATCATAGATATATTGGTTTTGGTATGTCAAGCCAAAAAGTAACAACACATTGCAGTTCAGAAATGCCCAAAAATATATTTGTGGTAATTTAGAAACCGTTTACTTTTTACTCTAAAGTCTCCTGCTTATGTTATATATGTTTCAGCCAACAGATTTGTTTCTCTCAAATATAGATTCAGGTATTGGTGAAGGGATTGGACATCTCAGGGCTAACACTCTTGCAGACAAACTATCTACAGCTAATTTAAAATATCCAGTCCCTCCGACCTACATTTCTTTGGGCAATGGGATAAATCCATGCTCAGGGAAAACATGCAGACTTTTCAGCTTGCAGATTCTGTTCTGTGTTAGAAAAAAAGCTAAATGCATGTCTAACTAATACACAGCAATGTGAAGCAGATCCATTAACCCTTCCATTCTTCCTGCGTGTGGCAGTGCTGACTACAGCCCTGCCTGTACAATACCTCTGGGATATCAGTAGTAGATATCTGTTGATCTGCTGTCCACAGCACATTACAGAACAGCAACCTGATGAGTTATTAGTGGATATTATTCAGAATTAAATAGTAAATGCTTTTTTTAGTTATCTGCCTTTCAGCTTGGACACATATGTAGCCTTAAAATGGGAAGCTGCACTGCTTAGCAGGGAATACATCCTCTCTGCTGAATAATTCAGAGACTGTTAAAATATGCACATTCCCCAAGAAAAGCATGGCAGCAGAATCAGATCTGAGACATGAAGGTATGTGATACAATAAGAGAACACTGGACAAACCGATACCAAAAATGAGTCAACTCTACATGTGTGTTGGTAAAGACGACTGCAGATAATGATGTGCAGTGATCTGTTTTTGTCTAGTTTGGGACAGGAGAGCTGTCTTCAGGGATTGTCGAGCAAAGCTTTTGCTATTATCATCTTTTCCATTTCAGACAGGCAGGAAGGAAAGCCATTGTCCTGCAGAGAGTTGTAAAGCATTTCCTTAGTGTGACCAAAACGCTCTGCCCTCTCCAGGAACTCGCTCTGTCCTTCTGCCTGACGTCTCTCAGAGTGGTTTTGTTGCAGTGACGCACCACTTTGGGTCTTTTGAACGCCTTTTTCACTAAAGAAAAGACCTAGACTAGACCAACACTCTGTCTATGTGAAGGAAATTTGAAGGTAGTTGGTATGAGAGAAAAGGAATGATTCAAAAGTCTGATAGGCAGTCCTCAATCAAACTGTTGGTCTTTCTTAACATGTAGCACCTCGGAGTCTAAGATAAGTTGGTTGTCCTTTCATGTCATAACAGTCATGATCTTGCCTAGCTTTTCAGGATACAGATGTAATAAAATGCCTAGCCCCAGTGTGAGAAAGTTTTGTTAGTATGGCACAGTACTTTTGGCATGGGTTTGAGTACCCTCTGGTGTTTATATACCATGTCAACAATAAAGAACAAACGCGTAAACATGATTAGATATAAGTATTGAGTATCTGCAAGCTCTTAGCAGCTTTATTCTAAAAATATGTTGTCATTTGTCCTCAAAAACCCATTTCATTGTTTATTAAAGTGTGTTTGTGCAGACCTGTGTGTAGATGTGACATGCAGATTGGTATCTGTGTGTGTAGTGGCTGCGGCTGTTGTCAGGCTGTTTCTCTGCACTGTGTGTCTGGGCTCATGGCCAAGTGGATGCAGTTTGGCGGGGAGAAAGGAGTGTGTGTGTGTGTGTCTACCTCTCTCTGCATGGCATGAATGAATGAGACCTCACATGGCAAGAAGAAACAACACACTCTCTTCCCAACCTCCTTTTTTCCCTGGCCCGTATGAATGTGGCTCTTTGATGGTGTATTGTGTTGTGTCTGTGCCTCTCCGTTTGCTGCAGTGAATTTAATGAGGCTCTTCTTCTGCTATTGTAGATACCAGCCGGTGCTTTGCTTTGTATCGGTCTCTGTGTTCATCACAGTCTTAGACACCACTGTCTTCTCAAACAGGCTTCCATTGTCTATCGACATTACCCAAGATTCTCTGTGTCTCTATTAACACATTTATGCACATTTGGAATCTTTAACTAGACTAGAGCAGTGTCTGTGCTGAACAAGCTGATCGCTTTTGAGAAGCGCTGATCTCATCACAGCTCCTCGTCTCTCTCTGCTCATCTCGTACTGAGCTTCCTTGAGTCCTGAGCAGTTTGCCTCCAGTGACAAAGTTGCGCCATATATCCAAGTCTCAGTAATTCAAGGGAAAAAACACCAAAAGCTGACTTTATCAAGGCATTGGAGGCAACTGCCTGGGGGCCCCCAAAGAGCTAGATCTAGATATGAAAAGTATTAAAAATGTTACTATTCTAACTTGTTGAAATACGACCCCCATAAGCATTTCAAATGTATGCAAGCCACCTGTATGCTACTGACTTACTGTGTAAAAGCAGAAACACACCGCACACGGAAGCATTCTTCTGTGCCGGTCACAAAGCGATCCTTCTCTTCTCCACTCTACAGAACGTCTCTCTCTCTCTCTGTCTCTCCCCCCCAGTGTGGGTTTGGTTGCGTGTGTGTGTTTGTGTGTGTCACACTCTCTCAGTGTGCCTGATCCTGATTCTCGGCTGAGAAATGAAGACCAAAAATCACCATAAACCTGGGTGTTTTATTTTGAAATTTGTTTTATTATGTAAAGTATCTGGCTGCGTTGTGGCCTTTCCGTATGTGATTACCGGCTTTGCTTGACAGATTCGCCCACGGCTCACAGAAGAAACAGAGGAGACGCTGAAACAATCGCTGCAGCGCGCGGTCCGACCGCTCGCCGCCAGCTCGCAGCCGGGGTGGCCGGACAGATCATATAACATGGCCGCCAAAATGAAAACAGCTCTGCTTTGCTGCTGTTTGCAGCTATTCAGCGTGCGGTGTGTTTCCGGCATAATTGTACACAGTAAATACCGAAACCTTTCTCCTGGCAACCTAGCAGGAGGCTTTTATTGTGAAGCAGTTACAGGAAATGCAACAAATGTACAGTGCTTCAAATAAATATTGATCTACACAACAAGATACAGACATATTTTAAAAACATCCTCCTGCTGACATTTTTGAAACTACCTTCAGACTTGCAGATTTTAATGGAGACAGACGGTAAATAATCAAATTTGACATTGAGAGGGGATTTGTCATTTAAGTCCTAAGGTGTACACTGGTTTTTACCGGACTGCAGTCTGTTCTGGTGGTGGGACGCCTGCTGTCTGGGTAATGGTTACTAAAATGTTGCTGGTGACATACTTTCTCCCTTGGGTGCAGGCTAAAAGCATGTATTGGATTAGCTGCTCTTTTCATCAGGCAGACCCTTGGTAATGTGACCTTAGTCCAACAGATCAAAGGACACAACAATGTCCTCAGAAAATTGAAGACTGACCTTTAGTGATGTGAGCCTTTTAAACTCCAAGGAAGCTGTTTTCGCTTGTACTTAGACTGATTGATTGTTTTAGTTAAGTGCCTGATCATTTTACTAACATGCTCTCGTGGCCCAGGCCTCTGAGCTACAGTCGTTTGGGGAATGGGTGGAATGTGAGGCAACAGGAAGTCAATGCTCCTGCTGAGAAGAGAGAAAATAAGAGTCTTCACATCCTTTTCAGCTGCACAGTCAGCGCTACAATATCAACTTGAGTTCAGGGGTTAGGCTTTCAAAGAAATACAAAATTTCCAGTTTAATTTGACTCCTGCCTGTCCAACGTGTGGAACATGCACAGGACCCGGGATGCCCTCATCTATGCTGTTAAGGGTAGTTTAGGTTAAGCAGTGCTGTGATGCAGTCACCTTGCAAAAATGTTGAGGATTAGATCGTTTCAAATACTGCTATCATATTTTAGACATATTTGTCTTTACAAAATAGCAGAGAGGCAGAGAAGAATTACAAGTAGATATGCATACTACTGACGTACTTAGTACGCAGTAAGTACTACATACTGTGTCCGTCTGTAGTATGCAGTAGTGGTTCTGAATACAGCCACAGCGTAATGCATTCATGAACAGGTTCGTATGATATTGTACAAAAAGTTATGCACACTAAAACGTATGCTATCCTATGAGAACTAGGAGACCATGGTCACGTGACATTGGCTACAGAGCCCTGTGCTACAAAGAGACAGTTGCTCGCTGTTTAAGGGGACGACGAGTAGCGACGGTGCGTGACACACAGAGAAAACTAGGGCGATGGAAGCTCACCTGGACCGATGGCCGACTTGGTTCGTCTGCACCTTTACCCAGACAGAAAAGGGTAGATGCTCGATCGGATCCGCAAGCGTTGACGTCAAAGACGTGCCTTGTGGCGCGCCTAATTCTGCCTCTGATTGGCTTACTCTGGTATTCGTACCCTAACCCCAACCACTCCCCACTCTCCATGTCTAACCTTAACTACGTTGACCCTTCTAGCAGATCTGATTCAGGATTCAACAAAAAAAAAGCCAGGTTTAAATTCCCATCAAGTTAGAGCAGAACAAAGCAGGGACCAGATTTATTCTACTATATTTTTATGGATTGTTCAATAATTTTAAGATTTACACACAGCTTTTAACAAGTGGCTGTACACACTATTGATTGCTATGACTTTATCTTCCATTCCTTTTTGTATTGAATTAAAAGCAGTAGATAAACAGTTGCCTTACAATGCTGCCTGTTGACAATCTCTGTAATGAAATGTCTTTTTCCATGGAGGTAAACATATTGAGTTAGCACAATTACAAAAAACACCTCAGCCATACCTCAGTAATACAGCACTTGAGATATTACTTACTTTGAGAGCAATCACTTTACTTCTTTAATTGAGATTTTATTTTATGGCAATTGTTGGGAATAAAAACTCAAGGTTGTAAAGGTGGTTTTGGGAGTGGGCTGATGGCGCCGCGTAGAGACAGGCTGGATGGTGGCTAGATGGATTGTAGCCACAGGTGGTCTGTAATTCTGCACCGTAATTGCCTGGCAAAGTGTATTATGGGTCTTCAGACCACTCATCCACTCTGTAGGGGTGGACAAGAGAAAAGGGTGAGCGAGGCAGAAAAATAGGATGGATAACGTGCTGTCCCGTCGTGAGACGATTCTGCCAGACACTTACAATACGTCGAGGGAGTATTATTATTGTGTGCGTTCAAAGAACACTTTCTGTGAAGGCTATTAAGGCAGACTAATGAAAATGATGGTAGCAAATGGGGAGACAATCTCCAATTCAATTGAAATGTCATTGTGTTTTAAAGACAGGTGCAACGGATGTTTTCTGCTTGTTGAATGGAGTAAATGTTGTCAGTCTGCAGCCATCTTTTCACTTCTCAGACATTTACAGCCTGAGACTTTCCGGATTTCCAGCCCCCCAGCTGGGCCGAGCCTCTGTTTCCGAGCCTCCTCAGTCACCATGCCGGTTTGATGGTTAAGGCTCCTGGCAGCTGCAGGGATCAAACCAAAAACATTTTAGCCAACTTACCAATCAACCGTGGAAGCAACTTGTTTGGCTTTGTTTCATTTGCATTTCTACTAAGTGTGTTTGTAGCAGTGTGCTCAAAGTCATGAACTGATTTCTGTCACTGCTTTAGCTAAATTGTTCCTGGTAAGCTGGAAATGATAATTATATGGTTAGAATTAGGTGCCACCACATAGCTGTTCTGATAGGAACAAAGGTTCAGGAGTTGATCCTCTGGTCTCCAGGAGGATTAAACCCAAAGGTTAGATTACTCCAGTCACTCCGGACTAGAGCTGGAATGATTCGTCAAATCATTTATCAATCAATCAACAGAAACGGCTTTAAGAAACTAGTTATGATAATTGGTTCATTTATTCAGAATGGCAATATTCCCTGGTTTCAGTTGGTCATAAATGAGAGCAAACTGAATATCTTGTGGGTTCGGGATTCATGGTCCAGTCAAAAAAGGAATTTAAAGAAAAATGATGATGCCCTTTCCACTATTTTTTGACATTTTGTGTCAAAACCATTAATTAAAAAATCAAGAGAATGCACACACACACACACACACACACACACACACACACACACACTAAATCTTTTCTCCCCGCCTGATTTTGTGAACGCGTAATTGACTAGTCATCGACATAAAACAACCCATACTTTTTCAAACATAAGTTCCAGAAGAAAATGTTGTCTTATCATAGTAAAGTATAAGTAAGCATCCAAACAAATAACTGAATAATGGAACATGCAAGATGAAAAAGGAACAGTGTGTGATTGTGACATGAATATCTGTCTTCCTCCACAGATGCGATGGCTAATCCTTCTCCAGCAAAGAGCATGGGAGACCCTGGAATCACCCCGCTGTCTCCTTCACATACTCAGGTGGCTTGATTCTCATATGGACTCATTTCTGGATTTTCTCGTTACTCTCTACCCCCGTGCTTTTATTGTGTGTCATGAAGTGGATGTGAAGCCAAGGCAGAAGCTCCTTAAAGCTTCATTCTATCTCATTTCCAGCAGGGGACACCTCCTCTGGCTACAAAAAAAGTCTCTTTCTATAGAAGTCAATGACATAATGACCCTACTTTTCACTTGATTATTACCTCAATAAACATTTTACAGAACAAACATTTATTTACCTTATGTAATCTTTTTTCTATCTTAGTTGGTGTGCTTTTCTTTACCATTAATTCCATTAATAATCTTTTTTACTTGACTCAAAGAGCCTGCACAAGAATTCCTATGTGCCTGTGCTGTTTGGTATATGCACAAAAACAAATCTTGAATGTAACCCTGTCAAACTCTTCTCTGTACAGCAAAACGACACAGACCAGGTAGCGTCAGAGCCGTCCTTCGTGGTGGTGGTTGCCATTGACTTTGGCACCACGTCCAGCGGTTATGCCTACGCCTTCACTAAGGAGCCCGAGTGCATTCACACCATGAGGTAGGCCAGCACTGCAATGCAGACACTCACAGAGAAGGAGTGTGGGGATGAGCAGGAGCTGCAGCAACGCATGAACTTTGCTGACAGTGGTCTGTCCTAATGAATACAATTAAGAAAAATGAAAATACTTTGCAACTGCAGCTTTTTTTTTTGAATTGATGAATTTGAGTTGCTTCAGTCGATTACTGAATGTCTACTCTCCTCCTGATGAAGTAATACAATTCAATTTTATTTATAGTGTCCAATCATAACAGAGTTATCTCAAGACACTTTACAGACCAGGCCTGTACTACAAAGCAAGGTTTGGCGTTAACGAGGTAACTTCAGGTTCAACCCAGGGTTTTGTGTATCACGATGGTGGATCGGGTTACATCGCCGTGGCAACTAATGCTGAACACCTAACCTGCTTGGGAGCTTGTTAGAGATCAGAGATCAACCGGTGTAAAAGCACGCCGTCTGACCAATCAATACTGGATTGATAACGGCGTCAGCGTTCTTAGAGGATCGGTGCGTTAAAACGGTTAGAGAGCCACAACCCCGTTAACCTTTCTTTATGTCGGCTTCTCAAGCCGTGTGTTGCCAATGAGCACATCGGTTTGAATGTTTTTATATTTTTTACTAGCTCTTACAATCGCTTACCACTGCCAGTGTTGCAACTGCAATAAAAGGCTGAAGCAACGACTGTTTATAGAAAGCACAAGTGTAACTAGGTCAGATCCTGTGCCTGACTGATGGGGAAGTGATATTGATAAGTGTTGTGGTTTGAGGTGGCGGTACCGTGGGGTGCCCTAGCTAGCTGACTTAATTCTTGTCTCATTTGTTGTCTTACAAACAGTACATCTATCAAATTTGGTGCCCCATATCGCTATTTTCTATGCTACTGTAGCATATTTTGCCGTACCCACTTGATCGTGGTTACACAGACGGGACACTGCATCTAGGTATTTGTCATACAGTGAGCATGGTTTAATCTAAATTAATCTTTGCGTTAGTTCATGCATCTACGCCATACGCCCGCTGATTGGATTATTATTCCTTTCAGACACACAGCCATCACAGCCATTCTCTCATCAAGCTGGTTCTTTTAAATGGGACTCCCTCCTCACTGATCCCTGCTACACTCACTGCTGCTGGCCAAAGCTTGGCGTCCACCACCCCAGCCTCCACCTTCCTAGTTCAGAGTCCTAACATGACTCAAAGTTTAAAATGTTCTTCAACGTCTTTCTTTTGATTCACTGCACGCTGCTCCCTGTTTAAGCCTAGCATGCTGCTTGGCTTGTCCAGGGAGCTTTAGAAGGAGCGGAGCAATCAGCGCCAAGCATACATGTATTTCCATTTGTTGCAATAAATGGTTAAATCTATGACGAGAGTGTTCCCTAAACTCAGCTCTGATAGAACAGTGTGCACTATCAGTACAAATGTGCATCTGCAAATTGTCAAATAAAAGTTTTGGCCATATTTTACAAGCTACTGTCGCTGTCATATTTAATGGAACCCATGTGAGAGCAGTTTCCATGGAAACGCAGCGGCAAGGCTTCGGTGCTGACACCGGTCATTACCTCTAACCATTAGATAAGATTTAATCAGATATTTTTACTCAGTGCTACTAGATTTGCTGTGAAAACAGCTCCAGATCCCCCTGGTTATTTAGCTTGGGTGAGTCCCTCCTCTGCTGGAATCCTTACTCAAACAAAGACTGTTTGACGGTGGCCGCCTGGGTCGTGGCAGTGGGAAGGGTTTTAGTTTCTAGCAAGGAATTCTTGAAAGGCTGTATGAGAGGGGTGGGGAGTGTACTGCTGTGCTACAAGACATTCCTCACCCCATAGACTGAACATTAGCATTCATCAGCTGTCCTCCCAAACGGAGCAGGAACCTGATTTCTGGCATAACAAACAGTCCGTGGTGCTGACAGCGCTTTAGAGATGGAAGCTAGATCCTCGTTTCATCACTTCAAATCTTCTTCGCAGAGATGCAAGTTTCCAAATGTTAATTGTGAGGAACACATACACATGATGTCCGGCTATGTCTTGGAAATGTCCTTCCTCTGATCCAGAGTAGCCATGTAATGATATATTACTCTGGTCATGACTCTTCTTTGGTTGTCCTATGTTTTAGCGATACACCATCATACCGTAGCTTCATAGCAGTCACTATGGCGCTGCATAGCAAAAGTTTGGTAGTCTTGCCTTACGGGTGCTGGGCTATATGTTTTTTACTGCACATAGCATAGAGAATTATTTCTAGTATTTTCTTCCTGTTAAAATGTTTCTGGTACAGGATAACAGATCCATATTACATCAATACATTGAAAAATATAACTAATATAATAATATAAATGTTAGGGTTTGTCAGGAATAGCGAGGCTTGGACCCAAATGCAAAGTAGAGGTGACTCATTAACCAACACCAGTCTTACAAGATAGATGATCTCAAGAGGGCCGGCAGACAGGCACAAACGGAGAATAACCAAGAAACATGACAGGGAAGAAACTACCAGGGAACACCAGGTGACACAAGGTGTAACACATCAGGGCTGGGCAGCCAATCACAAAGGCAGGAAACACAAGACAGGAAGTAAAACCAGACATGACGAGGGAGAAAAACAGACTACTACCAAATAAAACAGGAAACACGATACAGACACTCACAAACGTGACAATTTAAAGAATAAATGAAACAACAGTATAGTTTTGCTTAACAGTGATGCTCACATTTACTGGACAGGCTAAACAACAATGGGCCATACGGAAAGTGAAGACAGATTCCTCTCCCAGACCAGCGTCAGAGAAGTAAAGAACACCGCAGTCATGACAGGGTTGTATTTCTTTCAGATAAAATGTTAGAGAGATCCCACCAACCCCACGCTTCTTGAAAGATAAAAGCTGTCCCATCCAGTTCCCCCAGATCTCACAAATTACTTTCTCTTCACCTCAGGTGCTCTTAGTGAGATGGCCTCCATAATCCCATAATACACCTCTCCCAAGGAACAGAGATAACACTAAGAATAGCTGTCCTCCATTTGTCCAGAAATACTGAGGCAGCTCAATTAGCCCACAAGAAAAGTTCATTTGGCTTTTCTGATGGAATTTAATGACTGACTTGATGATTAAAACCTCATGAAAGTGTTTACAGTGCATACAGCTCGTAAGAGATGCAAAACTGCATGTGCAATTGATGGAAAGTCTGAAAGGTCGGGTTGTTAAATGGGGGGTTTCACCTGCAAAATGATGATTCAGATGCCATGTTTAGGGTGTTAAAACTTCCAAAGGTTTATATTTGATAATAAAAAATCAGAAATACCGATGGATGTATTGATAACCCACTTCCTTCTAGGCGTTGGGAAGGCGGGGACCCTGGTGTGTCCAATCAGAAGACGCCAACCACCATCCTGCTGACTCCAGACAGGAAGTTCCACAGTTTTGGCTACGCGGCTCGGGACTTCTACCATGACCTGGACCCCAGCGAGTCCAAACAATGGCTCTATCTGGAAAAATTCAAAATGAAACTCCACACCACTGCAGTAAGGATACAAACACACACTCCCAGTGAATACATATAAATAGGTTCTCCAGGTTTCTCTTCTTGCAAGCATGCCAAGCAGCAGGAGAAGCACACACGGTGTACAAAAGGAATGTGATTATAGAAGTTAAAAAAGATGTTTTGCACTTTGCTAGAAGTTACAGCTTAGTCCACAATCAGCTCCTTGGTCTTGCTTAAGTTCAGCTGCAGGCGGTGTAGTCCGCACCAACCAACAGTCCTCCACCAGGCCTCTGTATTGGTCCTCTGTTGTCCACTGAGACGTCCCAGAATGGCAGAGTCCAGTGTTGCCAGATCTCGCGAGACAAACAAGCAACCAGGCCTATGAAAACAAGCCAAAACAAGCAACTTTTTCTACAAAGCCCCCCTAGAAAAATAACTAAGCTATGTGCACGGTTTAATAATCCATAGGGACGGATTGTCAATTTCCATCCATGTGGACAGACAGGTAAACTGTACACATGATACAGTTAATTTATTTTTCTCCCCGCTGAGCTTCAGCACAATGAGCACAAGAGGGAGTTACACCACCTTTTAACATTATATAACATTAGAAAACTGACGGGATATCAAATATAGACTGCACTTTTTAAAATGTTCTTCTGTGCTAGCATGTTGTACGAGGTCCGCATGCTGTGCACGTATTTCACACTTACATTCTCACACAGTGCACAGTGCTTTTGAGTCGTTCCCCACGACAGGTTGAATCCATTCTTCTACTCCTCTCTCTCTCCCAGTCTTCGTTATATTTCTTCCCGTATTTCGCCTACTTTATCCCGGGCATTCGTTCCTCCAAAAACTCCCCTACAGTCCAGTCATCAGTCTGACTTGCGCGTATTTTCATTTAAACGTCACTCACTGACGTTTTCCTAACCAGTAAAAAACAGATTGCCCTGCTCTGCCTCTGATTGGCTAGTACTTGTTGCCATCTGGGTCGGAGCCAATTAGAAGCAGGAAAAAACTCTCTTGTGCGTATGGGGAAAGGGGAGGAACAGAGGGAACAGGCAAGACACACTCCTACACTTAAATAACAACTGCTTGACAATTTATTATGGCGCTGGGAACAAGCCCAAATCAGACACCACACTTTAGAAACTAGCCCAAAAAAATCTGCAACCCGCGACTACCAATATTTGTAAGCGACTTTACAGAAAAACAAGCCCAAATTCACTTACAATAAGCGGACTTGGCAACACTGGCAGAGTCACCTGAGAACTTCTGTCAGAGGTGTAAAGAGTAAACACACACTTAATGATGGAGGAAGAGTAAAGATCACTGGGTCACCAAAACCATCAGGAATAACGCTCTGGTGCAATGCCACGTATCAGCAGCAGAACACAGATCATAGCTGTATAGTCATTCAGACCTCATATCCCCTTTTGATCTGATACATGTGTCTACGTACTCTTATTCTGTAGTGTTTTGATTTGATGTCCTTAATCAAGTCTAACTTTAACATCTTCTACCTGCTCTCAGAATCTGTCCATCGACACAGACCTCCACGCAGCCAATGGGAAGCGAGTGAAAGCTCTGGATATCTTTGCATATGCATTAGCCTTCTTTAAGGAGCAAGCACTGAAGGTAACATACCTCTGTCAGCACGCATGGATCTTCTGTTGTATTACATACACAATGCCTTTTTATTTTGATAATTTTATATCCACATTCTGTAGATTTTGGCTCAATCCCAGCATGAACCCTGAAGCCAATGTTCAGTTTATTACATTTACTTTCTTCAAAATGCTAGTAATGATACCTAGCTAATCTGACATATTGTGGCATGATGACTATCTCAGGAACATGTGATGCATACAAAGGGGGGGGGGGGAGTAGCAAAGGAAACACATAAGGATTAATCCTGACCCGGTAATTCTTGTTTATGAATGGTCTGGGCCCGTAGTGTGACACTATCTCTGCCACGACTTTTCTAACCTGTTGGTTGTGATTCACGGTTCTTCCGGCAGGAGCTGAGTGATCAGACAGGCGGAGAATTTGACAACAATGATGTGAGATGGGTGATCACTGTTCCTGCCATCTGGAAAATGCCTGCAAAACAGTTCATGAGGGAAGCTGCCTATAAGGTTGGCAAAGAAGCTTCATTCACTTTTGTACACCTACTATTTGTTTCCAGCTCGCATCTCTAGTCTGAACACACTGGTTTGCTAATGACTGCTTTCATATCTTAAAGGAAATATTAACCATGGCTGAAGACAGGGTCAAACATGATGGGTACCTTAAATTATGTCTGTGTGAGAACCTCTCACTGTATAGAGAGACACAGAGAAAAGAATGAAAGGAACAACTATTGAGAGTGATAGAAAAACACTATAATAAACCCTCTGCTAATACCGCAGCATATAGAATAGAATAGAATAAAAAAGAATTTAGTATTAATGAACTTAATTGTCATTGCACAACCTTGTGCCGTACCTGATTATACAAGTACTAAAAGTACCAAATACACAAAAAATACTCTAACATACACTCATTCACAGTCTTCATAGTTAAAAAATATAAAAGCATTGAAACAGTATTGCATGGGTTGTATTGATGCACTTCTAGTTCATGACACCAAGGTGGGGAAATGTTTGATTTTTGTTCAGTGCAGTGGTTCTTGGTCTGGATCTGGAGGGGCGAGCTTTGAGTGCTCTGTAGCACCTCCTCTAAGGGTAACAGACAGAACAGGTGATGACCGGGGGGGTCTCATCTGCCAGGATGTTGTTAGCTCAGTGAAGACCGCGGGTCCTGAAGGTGTCCTCCAGAGAGGGCAGGGTGATTCCAATGATTTGTCCTCATTTTTATGACTCTTTGGAGGCTGGTTTTGTCGACCTCTATACAATTTGCATTCCAGGCAGTCAGACAGTATGTTTCACATTTGAAACAATGTGAATGGGAGCTTTCTGTGATATTAAAAGTGTAATTAGAACATTTAAATGTATCCTAAATCTAACTGGAAGCCAGGGCAATCTCTAGGTATGTACGTTAGTTCCTCCATCCTTAGATGCAGGAAGGTTAGTTTAGTGTCCATGGTAACAGCCAGATTTATTGCCAGAGCCATAATGTCCTGCGATAGTGTAATAAATTGGAGGTGGTGGCTCTCTTCACTGTTTTAGACCAATTGCTAGGATCTGTTTTGTTGATTTGAGAACATTTTGGGTCAGTACTAGGCCTGCACGATTAATCGTTATAAAATCGCGATCTTGATTCACCCTGTTCATGATTTCATTTTTAAATAACTTCAATTTTAATTTTAATGACGAGCCAACTGCATCACAAACGCTCCTACTTTCTTCTGTGAGTTGTAATCAGAGACTGTATGAACTAGGTTTTAAAGGTCTCCCATGCGCTGCCATGCTCTCACTTCTCTTCATTGGAGCCTCTGTGTTTACAGGCTTGGTGATGACCAATGAGCTCTAGGTGCCAAAAGAAATCTGTTTGGTACTGCCAATTTGTTTTGTTTTGTCATGGTTCATGTGTGCAATAAACATTACACTTCATGAGAAAACAATCATGTCAGAGAATCGTGATATTAATTCTAAGCTAAAGAATCATGATTCATATTTGTCCCCGAATCGTGCAGGCCTAATCAGCAGCTGTAGTTATCTTCCATCTGCACCTCAATGAATGTTAATACTGTGAGATGACCCAGTGGACCCAGGACAGGACCTTGTGGCACTCCAATATGATGTGTTCAGTCTTCAGTATAAGTTGCTAAATAATAATAAATGGCTCTAAATACTGTATCAATTAGCAGGGAGGCAGGTAGTGAGATATGGTTATTATTTTTGTGTTAAGGAATCAGAGGACTCATATACAGTTGGGAGATTTCCAATTCTGTGATAGTAGCCCTGCAATATCATATCAAGATCAGTAGATAGAAATGCAGGCTATCAAAGGATTCTTTAGAGGTGGTTTAAAAATCTGAGTAGAGGTTATGTTCTGTTAGTTGTGAAATGATATCGCCTCAGACGCTTTCTGCTTCTCCACCCATTCAGCTTAGTCTGAGCACTTTGCCCTTGTCTGATTGGTCACTTTGCATTTATCCTTGCGCTCTTGTTGATGGAGGTGTGTGTGTGTGTGTGTGTGTGTGTGTGTGTGTGTGTGTGTGTGTGTGTTTTATGAAAGCTATTGTTCACCAAGACAAAGCATGTAACTTGTCCTAAAACCACACATTTGAGCATTTCTGTAAAGTTATGACATGTTGATCATTAAAAAGCTGAACATCACACACGTTTCACATGTTATGGCCTCGTAGGCCGATGTGTTAGCAAACAACAACCTATCCAATAGACTCAACGCAACAGTAGCATTCATTTGCTAGAGTTTTAGTGGACACCTGACAAATTTCTAAAATCCACTCTCCCTTCAGCTCTGTTTTGGCCCCCGGCCACCAATGTAGCTGCTCCCCAATGTCCACCAGCTGTTTATTAGATTAGATTAGATTCAACTTTATTGTCATTACACATGTACAGGTACAGGGCAACGAAATGCAGTTTGGGTCTAACCAGAAGTGCAATAGCAGTAAGTGCAGGATATACAATGGTTCCGTAAGTGCAAGACATGGATATGTAATGAATAAATATAGAAAAGAATACTATTATAAACAGAGTTTTACAGATGGGTTTGTCCTATGAATACAAAATATAGATAACAGGTATTGTGAGCAAGATTTACAGCTAGGAATTTGGTGGATATTACTATAATTGCAAATTTTTTACAGATATGTGCAAACAGCATAATATACTAATGAAATAAGGTAAAGTTTGGGCAGAAACTATCCAAATTAAAGTGCGGTGGAAAGTAATTGCATATTACAGTTAAAGTACGGTAGTGCGGATGTAAATGTAAACAATTGGTACTGTAAATAAATAAACAGTCAGCAGTGCAAATGAAATGTAAGTAGTGCAAAAAGGTAAGTAGTGCAAAAGATGCAGATGTAAACAGGCAGTGTACTGCCCACTGCCTTCCACACTGCAGAAGAGAATTCTCTCTGGAATCATCACTGTTCACATTCAGCTTCCCCCAGTGTAATGTAAGCCTAGTGGTCCCTGGGATTTATTTTTATGTTCATTTAAAACTACAGTTACAGTGGGACAGCGTCACTAGTTCACAACTTTTCTGGGGGAAACCCTGTTATTATACATTTGTTTATGATCCACGGACAATGAAAAAATATTGATTATAACATAAGATGGATGTCAGTCCTCTCATCCTCTAACTATTTATAGAAAATAAGTGCACGTTCCAAAATGTTAAATTAGAAATGATTTAAAAGTACTAAATCTTAAACTTTTAAAGGTAACAGTCGTATTGTAATAACTTTAATTTTGCTTTTTGAATCTCAAACCACATGAACACATTCTGGTTATTGACACTGGTTTCAGACTGATTTAGGTTCCTGTGTCCCTGCTGCAATGATATCATCCTTTTGTCATGATCACCAGGCATGTGATCAGGACAAAGGATTTTAAAAAAAGGAAAGATGGAAGGATGGAAGGAGGGGGCATGTAGACGATGGTAACAACAGAGAAAAAAGAGGAGAGCTGTTAGCTGTTCTGTGCTGGGGCTGGAGGCCGTGATAAATGAACGCGCTGATAGAGAGACGATGTGAGTAAAACACAGAGGTGGAGAGAGAGTGAGCAGAGTGCAGTGACTCAGCATCAGCCAGGGTGGAGCGTTGGATTGGCTGCTCATGGAGAAAGCGAGTGAACGTCAGCCCACTGCAACCACTCCTCCTCTCATCACTTCATCTGTTAGTCCTCCTTCAGCCATGACACAACCCACAGCCCTTTCTCTTGCACTTTGTTCTTTTGATACCCCACTAGTCTCACATTTGCAGACCTTCCTCCACAGCACTGTTGAGGAAGGTCTGGCTAGTCCACACAGCAATCTGGGATGGAAGAAAAACACACTGTCAATAGAATGGAAACTGCGTCAGACTGGAGCAACTTTTGTGGTTGTGGTTGCAGTAATAACAGGCTCAAAGAAGTCCAGAACAAGCCTATACAACTTCAGACATAGACTGCTACAGCAGCCATTTTAAACATGTCAACATTATGACTCATACGGGAGAAGAAGTTGCAAACAGCAAAGGTTTTTCTCGGAAGTTAACGTGTTTTTCCTGTCTGTATTCTTCCCTTGTGCAGTCTGGTCTGGTGTCCCGTGAGAACCCAGATCAGCTGATCATCGCCTTAGAACCAGAGGCGGCATCAATCTATTGCCGCAAGCTCCGCCTCCACCAGATGGTGGACCTGGGCACCCATAGCACCCAGAACGGCTGCAGCCCCACTGACAACGTGGGGGGTGGAATGACCCAAGGTACATCCCATCAACACTGACATCATGTGGTGCTGAATGTTCTCTACCATGATGCTTTCATACACTTTGTCAGTTGTCACCTCAGTTTCTGTCTTGGGCAGCATTAGTACTGACATATAACAAACTGTTTTCCTGTTGAATGTTGTTTCTTCCATAGTTTCTCCCGGTCATGGTAAACATGCTTCTTTTTTAAATTCAGACAAGGAATTCATGACTTTTTATTTTGATCCAACCATCGCATTTCAACTTGCTTTTGCTTCTTTTCCAAGATTCTATCCTATATAAAAGCTTATCCGTGTCCTTAACCCCTTTAATGGGAGCTTCATTAATGAATTATTCCCATTTCTGACTTTATTATAGGCCCAAATGTCCTCCCAGGTCCCCCATTGATGTTTGAAAGCCTGTTGAGTTTCAGTCATCACTAGAAAGCTGGAGAAACCTACGAATGCAAAGCCTACCAACTGACCTAAAATACAGTACCAATATAGTAGTGTAATAAACATGATAACATCATACATCATCATCTGCTTTGTTTGATAAAAGATGACTGGTCAGAAAACTGACCCACATTGAAACCTAATGAATCAATAATTAAGTATACCAACAAGTGAATATTAGTATCATAGGTAACGCATCACACTGGAACTGGAAATGTATTACCTTAACAAGTACTAGCGTATTACATGGTTATTAATAAACCATATTACATGAAGGAAATTGCTAGCTTCCATCCATTAGTCCCTTTCTGGTCATTATTCTTTCACTGTACATTCATATCACATCGTTTTTGGCAATGTGAAGCAGCAACAGCAAGTACCCTCTCCTTTCTTTTTTTAAAATAATACATTTTTCACTTTTGTTTAGTTTTTGTCCATCACCACCATCAAAATGTAAAACCCAAAATAAGGAAATGCAGGATTCCTTTTAGTCCAACTTCTTATCTTCTCTGTGAAGACAACCACATTATACCATTCACTTGCATGCACACAAGATATACCCAGGTCCAATAGGTCTGTTTTTGTTATCCAAAAATATTGCCTAATATTTCCATTTTTTCATTCCTTCTTTTTTATTCCATCAGATATGAATGTGTATGAAGGTGTTTCTCATGGGCATGTGTGCACTCCAATTCTCAATAGATGAATTAAGACTTTCACAACTAACCACTGTACTGTACTGGTGTTGAGGAAGATACATGGATCTTGTGTGGAGAAACATGTCTTACCAATCAATTTTGAAGAAAAGGTTGTATATCTCAGCTGTTTTAGGTTTAAAAACTACACATCCTTTTACTCCTTCAGGAACCCTAAAAACGTGAACACTAGATTTTCAATTGATTTTTATCTTCATATGATAAATAAACACCACAGATTGCAGATCAGGAAAATAAGACAAACAAGATGAAGCTGAATTTGCTTGGTAAAGATCTCTTTACCAAACAGCAAGAGAAAACAGGAGGCCATCGGGTGGAATACAACACACAGTTGACTGCCTGTTTGTGACTCCAAGTTCATAGGACTTCTATTTCCATTCCATCCTCTGCAAGGCTTCATATTAGTACCAGAAACATGCCCCCTTTTTGTCCAGTCACCATGAGCCGCTTTCCAACCGGAGGGATTTTTGCAGTTCCTACAACATAACGTTCCTAGAATCCTTTTTTTCTCGTGTTCCGACTGGACCAATTTGGGGATTATAAAGTTCCTCTGGCCACAGTTCCTCTAACTCTTTCAGCGCCAACTCCAGGACATGGTCTTTTCCCTTTTCCGCATAGTGGTGGTTAGATGGTCAGAGTCATAAAAACAAAAGGTCAGTTCCTATGGCCGCTTGGCCAGCGTTTCACCTTTGAATGAAGTGTGCCATACGATGATAAAAGCAGTGATTATTTACATGGAGTCTGGTGGAGATATGCTGCTCTATACACACTAAAAGTAGTGATTATTTACATGGAGTCTGGTGGGTTTGGTGATGGTGATTTCTGTTTAATGTTAAAGTAAAAGGATCTTCCTCTTTAACTAAAAGGTCTATCTCTGTAGGGATCCATCCCATAATGTTGTCACACACTTATTAATTAATAATAATCAGAGTCAGCGGAAAAAAGAGAACTTTTATTGGACGCTAACTGACGGTTGTTAGCAGTCTCGTTCACAGTAATCCTGGACCCGGATGTTCCTGTCAGTCACTTAGAAGCTTAGTAACCTAGTTACCCTTTAATAATGTACCAGAATATTATAAATTTCTTTCAGCTCAAGTCCTTAGCTCTTGTCTGGAAAACAAAAGGAACATTCAACTTTGCATCTACTGCTTTGACTTCCCCATTATAGGCCTTCCCACTGAAACATCCTCTACCTAACATGTTTCACTGCAAATGTTACATCTCTCATTTAATGTCTCTATTAGACAATCATTTCCTGGCTGATAGTTGATGTATCATTGTTTGTTGTTAAAAGGACTCCCATTAGCTGATGCCGTAGGAGTCAGATAGCTCTTCCACTAGACAGACAATGCTTACCCATTACATCACAGACATTCCATTCCAAGAATATATGTAAAATCACATCAGTATGCAATACACTTATCAACGCCCACATACGTACACATGCATGTGCACACCATCAAACACACACACACACACACACACACACGCACACACGCACACACACACACACACACACATACACACACACATTTCCCATAAACAAGAGATCAAACTAACCATCACACTCAGCTAACTATCACATTATAAATAACTCTCAACCTAAAATCCGTTTGCACAGAATAAACATTTATTATAGAAAAACAATAAAATAATAAAACAAAATAGAAATATTTTTTAAACAGTGTAAGAAGCCTACAAGACGTATACAGTTGCAAATCTATCCATATTTATTTATAATTGTAATGACATACTTTATTATTAGACCATTACCAAATTCAGATCTCACAGAACACATTACAATAAAACTGATTAATTGTAAATCCGTCCTGGGGGGTAATGATGTCGTTGGAATGTTAGGCTGATGTAATCTCTCTCATGCCCTCTGCAAAGCTAATGAGACTTGTCCTTCATTGTCTGTATTGTTTCCTGTGTGTAGGAGGAAATGTCCCGCTGACATGTCCTCCTGTCAGGGCTTCCTGCTGACCTCCGGGCCCAGGGCTCACGGGGCTGCAGCTGCAGGCGCCTGTAGACAGATACACCTTAAAACACAAGCAATGCTTGGAGAAATGTCTAGGTTTTTGTTTTAGAAGATGTTCATTAATCAAAACCACTGTTGCAGAAACATTCCTGCTTGTTAAACTCCTTTATGTAATTTTATGATGGAAGTATTTTTCAAGCATGAAAGTAGAATTATGAACCTGGGAGACTGATGTTGGATAAGTTCAACTTTGGAACAACTATACAGAATATTTGTTTCCTTTTATTTAATGAAGGGGGGGGGGGGGGGGGTGTCTTGATGGAGTCACATGTCCCCTTCACTGCATGTTAACACTGTGAGAAACAAGATTGGTGTGACAGTCCTAGAGCACGGGTGTCAAACTCAAGCAAACCCGGCCCCTTTTGTTTTTGTCAATATTTCCAATGTTTGTGTCATTTTTTGTTCCAACTCTTTTCACGCTGCCTTTGCCTACGCCTTTGACGCTTTTCCAACACTTTAGGCCGGGTGTTCTCCAAATGTTTTTGCCCCTTTTTTTAGACAACTCTGTTGCTTTTCCACCATTTTTGGTGCTTCTTTCAAAGTTTTTTGTAGTTTTTTTTCCTATGATGACTAAGGATCTTTATTACCGACTTTTTGGGGGGCTTCACGTGGCCCAAACTGTAAGTGAGATAACTTAATAAGACATGAGAGAATTAAAAAAAGAAAAAAGCATGTCAATAAACTAAAATGTCTGGCCCTTGATGTGATTCTCATTCTCCAGTCTGGCCCTTAGTGAACCTGAGTTTGACACCTCTGTCTCTATGCTGGTCTATGCTGCACACATATATGTGCTGAACAGGCAAATGATCTATTTCTCATTTAAATGCAGCTGAATGCATCCTAGAGAGAATAAAAGATGAAACTCTGAATCTGACTTGCTCACAGCGTGGATCCATGTGCACCACAGCTTGCTGCTTGCCTCACACACACACACCACTACTGTATACATGAGCCACACAGCAGAGCTTCACGGCTTCATCCCACTCACAAGAACATTCTCTCTCTGTTAACAAGCAGCAAAGGAGCATGTTCGGCGCAACCGGCAGAGCCGCACCTTTTTGGTGGAAAATGTCATAGGGGAGCTTTGGTCGGAGCTGGAAGAAGGTAGAGTCTCTCTTCTTTTACTCATCTGTTATGCTTTCTTTTCCCTCTTCCTCTTGCTGTTTCCTATGCTGCCAATATGCCATATTAGGTACTAACTCTAGAGATTTTAATAGAAATAAAGCATGTTGGTTTTTGGGGGAACTGTAACAATCGGGAGACCTGTACATTTAATATATTTTTTCATTATATTATTGTGTATTTCATTGTATGATAACATTTGGTTGTACCAAAAGTAGTTCCATTTAGCTTAGCTTACATTCATTCAACCTTTATTTAAACTTGAAAGATAATTTACAACAACATTGAGTAATTACACAAACAACAACACAGAAAGAAACTTAGAAAAGTAGAAGTTTCCAGGTTTAAAACCAGAAAGTGCTGTTTTTTGTTCCAGTACTCTTCATCTACAGCCATGTATGTCTGTACTTTACTTCCCACTTCTTCAGTTTAGTTCTAAAGTCCTGGAAGGAAAACTAGGGTTTATTACAACTTGGATTTTATTTTAATGGTACTTGTCATTGGTTCTGTCAGGTAGGGTGACATTGTGGAACAGGGCGGTGTCATAGGTTAGACAGGTGAAGAAACACCTGTCTAAGTAAAAGTATTCCACAAACTGTCTGAACCAACACATTCTCTATCTATCTATCTATCTATCTATCTATCTATCTATCTATCTATCTATCTATCTATCTATCTATCTATCTATCTAAATATGATCAGTGTTCAGTAACAGGACATGTACTATTGTATTGTAATTTCTTTTATTGATTTTGAAAATTAATTATTTCCCTCAGAATCGATCATTTTCACCTCTATATTTTCTGTTTCTATGGTCCCGCCGACGGTGACAACACTATATCAATTTTTTTTTTAGCAAAACAGAGCCAAATCAGAAAAAGCCGAAAATCCATATTAAGTTCTTCTTTACGAAGAGAACAAATGTCAGACTGACATGTGAGTGCATTCTTCTTAGAAAACATTCACTTTTTAGACTTTTTAGTCTCATGATATATTGTCTCTAGAAGTTTATTATTCAACTTTTGTTTTTATTAAAAAAGAAACAGAAAATCCTAATATTATCCAATCACAATACAAATTCAATCAGCAGCCATGTATGGGGAAAGAACCAAATCAGGACAAGAGCACGCAGTATCGTCCCAGTCCTGATGTACATGGAGTGGTCAGATAACGTCCCATAAGTGAACAGCTGAAACACTAGACTGGGTGTCTGTGGCTGTCGACATGTCAGTCAGAGTCATGCATGCCCAAATACATATTTTCTCCCTTTCAGTTATAGAAACATATGAACTAAAAATGTAAAAATCACTTGAACATTATTTCAGTTGGATTCAGTAGATATTATTGAGTAAAAAACAAATGTAACTAGTACCTTTTGAATTCCATTCAATTTTTATTTTATTTATAGTATCAAATCAAATCATAACAAACAGAAGTTTGTCAAGACACTTTAGACATAGAGTAGGTCTAGACCGCAATCTATAATTTACAAGGACCCAACAATTCCCCAGAAGAGAAAGCATTTGGTGTGACAGTGGTGAGGAAAAACTTCCTTTAACCAGACAGGAAGCTCAGACAGAACCGGGCTCTTGGTGGGCTCAGACAGAACCGGGCTCTTGGTGGGCTCAGACAGAACCGGGCTCTTGGTGGGCTCAGACAGAACCGGGCTCTAGGTGGGCTCAGACAGAACTGGGTTCTTGGTGGGCTCAGACAGAACCGGGCTCTTGGTGGGCTCAGACAGAACCGGGCTCTAGGTGGGCTCAGACAGAACTGGGTTCTTGGTGGGCTCAGACAGAACCGGGCTCTTGGTGGGCTCAGACAGAACCGGGCTCTTGGTGGGTGACCATCTGCCGCTGCCGGCTGGGACACAGAGACACTGATACTGGAAGACAAATATAGAGAAATATGACTTATAATGATTACAGCAGTTGGCACGATGTGCCATGGCACTTATTGTAACAATAAATATAATAGAGCTGGGATTACAAATAATAGTCGTAGCAGTGCAGCGAATGACATTACTAGAGCTACCCACCTTGACGTGCACACCTACATTAAGTTCTGTGACATGTAGTAATAAAGCAGTGCCTGAAATATGACCTTAATTGTGTTTCACTTTGTAAATCTTCTGATTTCCAAACTGATGTGTCAAACTGTGGCAAAGCCAATCCTGAGTCCCTCTCTTTACCACTTCTTCTTCTTTCATCCCCTCATCGCTGCACTGCTGATAACGCAGCTCGAGAAATGTAGGTCAGCGGTACTCTGTGGCCTGGATCAGAAAGCTCCACCTCCCTTCAGAATGTTCTTAAAATCAGCAGAGTTGTGGTAGAGAAGCATGTCTGAGCAATGAGGAAGCTGTTATCACCTTTATTTATTCAGGAGCAAGCTCTCATTACATGATGCTCTGATTACATGCCATATAAAATTGCAATACATATAAAAAATTACTGAACATAGTAAAAAATATATAATATACAGTTGCAATACACAGTACACACATCAATCAATTTCAGAATGTTAAACAACTCAAAATGCACATGTAATTTAAGGATACATGGACTCATAAAGAACAAATTTAAAGTGATTAAATGGAATCAGGCTGTTCAATTTCATTACAATCTGCAGGTTATTCCATTTATATGGAGCATAATATTCAGTAATACAGTTTTGCCTAATTCTGTCCTGACAAATATTTCTGTCCTAACGAATATTTAGATAACAAGTATTTTAGGTGCCATGCACCTCAACTTACTGCACACCATGTTCCATGTGTGTGTGTTCTCTGTGCAGGTGACCGATATGTGGTGGTGGACTGTGGCGGGGGAACAGTGGACCTGACTGTCCATCAGATCCGTCTTCCAGAGGGACATCTAAAAGAGCTCTACAAGGCCTCAGGTAAAGAGGGCTTAACATCATGTCTCTCTGCTTCATTCAGCTGAGGTTTCATCCTGTTTTACTTGATTCACAACCCCCTCTTTTCCCAGGTGGTCCCTATGGCTCGATCGGGATTGACTATGAATTTGAGAAGCTGCTCTGTAGGATCTTTGGCCAGGATTTCATTGACCAATTTAAGATCAAGAGGCCGGCTGCCTGGGTGGACCTGATGATTGCGTTTGAGTCGCGAAAGAGGGCAGCAGCCCCTGACAGGAGCAACCCCCTCAACATTAACCTGCCCTTCTCCTTCATCGACTACTACAAGAAGTTCAGGGGCCACAGCGTGGAACACGCCCTGCGCAAAAGCAAGTGAGTACTTCCAGACTACTGAGTAAATCCAGACAGCTAGCTAGACTATCTGTCCAATCTGAGGACTATGGTTACCTGGTCCTCAGGTCTCTGCAGGGTAAATCCAGACAGCTAGCTAGACTATCTGTCCAATCTGAGGACTATGGTTACCTGGTCTTCAGATCTCTGCAGGGTAAATCCAGACAGCTAGCTAGACTGTCTGTCCAATCTGAGGACTATGGTTACCTGGTCCTCAGATCTCTGCAGGGTAAACCCAGACAGCTAGCTAGACTATCTGTCCAATCTGAGGACTATGGTTACCTGGTCCTCAGATCTCTGCAGGGTAAATCCAGACAGCTAGCTAGACTATCTGTCCAATCTGAGGACTATGGTTACCTGGTCCTCAGGTCTCTGCAGGGTAAATCCAGACAGCTAGCTAGACTATCTGTCCAATCTGAGGACTATGGTTACCTGGTCTTCAGATCTCTGCAGGGTAAATCCAGACAGCTAGCTAGACTGTCTGTCCAATCTGAGGACTATGGTTACCTGGTCCTCAGATCTCTGCAGGGTAAACCCAGACAGCTAGCTAGACTATCTGTCCAATCTGAGGACTATGGTTACCTGGTCCTCAGATCTCTGCAGGGTAAATCCAGACAGCTAGCTAGACTATCTGTCCAATCTGAGGACTATGGTTACCTGGTCCTCAGGTCTCTGCAGGGTAAATCCAGACAGCTAGCTAGACTATCTGTCCAATCTGAGGACTATGGTTACCTGGTCTTCAGATCTCTGCAGGGTAAATCCAGACAGCTAGCTAGACTGTCTGTCCAATCTGAGGACTAGGGTTACCTGGTCCTCAGATCTCTGCAGGGTAAACCCAGACAGCTAGCTAGACTATCTGTCCAATCTGAGGACTATGGTTACCTGGTCCTCAGATCTCTGCAGGGTAAATCCAGACAGCTAGCTAGACTATCTGTCCAATCTGAGGACTATGGTTACCTGGTCCTCAGGTCTCTGCAGGGTAAATCCAGACAGCTAGCTAGACTATCTGTCTAATCTGAGTTTTCTATTGACGACTAAAAATACTTCTGAACGTACACACGTTCCACCAAAACAACTTCCTTCCTGAGACTATTTAGCAGCGGCACCATGGCTCTGTCAGGAGTTTAGCTCCGCCCAAGACGATTAGGATTGGTTAAAACAAATGCCAAAGAACCAGAGCAGGATTTTCTCCCATCTAGGAATGCTGTGTTGACTAGCCAGATCCCCCATCACAGCTCTGTAATAGAGGTCTTGCTATGAGAGACTAGTAATACCCTGAACAGGAATAGATAGGTAGTAGATAAGATGGAAAGTAGATTATCCATTACTGTAAAGATGATTATTATTTATTTCAACCCCCCTTTATTCGACAGGAGCAGCACTGATTACAGTGACGTTCTCCTCTGCATCTTAATTGATGCATTTGGCTGCCGTACTGCGCATTGAGACCATGAATGAGACATAGAACAATGTCCACTACATCTCCACCAGTTGGATTTAGTCATCAAGAAGCTGGATGTGTGTGGCGTCCTCAAGCTCACGCATACGGACTGAGTCCTTTCCAAAAATAAAAGAATTATCTGGATGTGTACATCTTTATATACTTTACATATCTTCGTCTGTATACAAAAGACAAATTGTATTTTTTAACAAAATAAGGTTTGTATATAATTGAACACAATTGGTGAAATATGAGCTTGGATAACAGTTTAGTCATCTTTTCTCCACATTACAGTAGCTTACTAACATTGTATTCAATGACAAAATTAATACATGGAAACGTGAACAGCACTTTTTCTAGAAACATGCAACTGCTTTAAAGGAATGGTTTTCCATCAGTGTGTTCACTCATACTACTGACCAAGGCACTACCAGAGGTAGTCTGATGACACATGGTGGGGGACGTTTCGTTTATGGGTCACTGCAGAAAGCAAGGTTGACAGGCAGCTTGAAAAGACAATAACATGGAAAAGTGTGTAAACGCTAATCACTTTAAGTAGGGTGTAGCCAGGTCAGTTCAGATGTGGGAAAAATTCACTTATTATTTAAAAGAAAGAGCACAGCATTAGCACTTGGTGGTAGACAGAGAAGATAGAAATGATGATGTAACTTTTCACTTCCAGCCATTAGAGTACTATAACGACTGACTTCTGGGACCCGCGTGCAGTCTAGATTTTAATGGTCCTGTCTCATGTCTGTGTGGATTTTCATAATTCCACAGGGAAGGACATTAAAAGAAATTTATATGGCTGAAACTGGAGCTCTCAGCGCGCCCAAGGCTCCTCAGACAACTAACTGGAAGTGCTCGGTCTGTCTCATTGTGCTGAAAAAAACCTGGGAGGGGCCATCATTAACAACATCACACTCCCATGTGCACATCCTGTACATGAATCACACACACAGAATCACCGCAGATGGATGCTATTGATTCTTTCAGGATTTATGATTGGACATACAGACTGTATCAGGCGTGGAGATGTGCCTGTAGGCCTCAAGAGACACAAATGAGGGACAGAAAAAACCAGGAGGCTGTCACTAGTTCCGGCTTCTGGTTTTTAAGCTGGGGAACACAGTAGCTGATCTGAAAATCTACTTTTCTTTCAATCTCTCCACCAAAAACATATATGAATGCATTTAAAACGCTACAGTTGCACAATCATGCTTCATTTTAAAGGACACCTCTTGTAAATATTTGCTGATTCATCTGTCCGGGCTGCATAGATTCCCAAATGCTCAGACGTACTTTCTGCACACGGACAGCTGTGGACTAGTACCGGTCGCACAGACATGTACGCGGCTCCATTCATAATACAATGAGGGTCCGCGTCAGTCTGGCTTTCCACGGATGCAACTGTTACTGATTTTAATTTGATGTATGATTTGGCAAACCCTTGTCACATTGTCATATATTGATACGTGAAACTGTTGTCATTAATATTGTAATACGGCCTCTGAGCCCTGTACATTCATCCATTTCCTCTCATGTCCTCTCCTAGTGTGGACTTTGTTAAATGGTCGTCTCAGGGGATGCTGAGGATGAGTCCAGATGCTATGAATTCTCTCTTCAAGTCCACCATAGACCACATCATCCAACATCTCAGTAAGCTACATTTCAACACACACACACACACACACACACACGCACACATGCACACACACACACACACACACACACACACACACACACACCATCTAATCCTGCCTTGGACTGACCAAAGCTGGAGAAAGAGTTATCTAGCTGATGGATCTTACTGAGCTACTGAGCATGTCCAGCTCCCAACAAAGATAGGATAAAAGTGAGATGTCTCACTCTGGAGCTAAAACAGAAACCTAAACACACAGGGTGAAAACGTCAACTACAACGTGGGCTAATATAATGCTAACATTACCCTGTTATTGTTGGGCAAATGAAATTTTAACGTTATAACAAACACATTGATTGCCTACAATGGCAGACTGTTATACATGAGTAACTGTTACTTAGAAGGTTACCTAACCTAAGTCTACGTTCATACTTACACATAGCTGGTGCAACCTGGTTCTGGGGTTACAAGTAACTGTTCATCATCATCCATCAGGCCACATCCATTAACATTAACCTAAATACATCACGGATAGCCACTCCTAGTATATGCTGTGCTTTCTGTAACCATTAGTTGAGATTCTGTTTGTGTCCTACAGCGGAACTCTTTGAGAAGCCAGAGGTGAGTGACATTAAGTTCTTGTTCCTGGTGGGAGGTTTTGCTGAGTCCCCCCTGCTGCAGCACGCTGTCCAGGACATGCTCCAGGGCCGCAGCCGCATCATCATACCCCACGACGTTGGCCTCACTATCCTAAAGGGTGCTGTGCTGTTCGGCCTGGACCCCAGCATCATTAAAGTCCGCCGCGCGCCCCTCACATACGGGGTGGGCGTCCTCAACCGCTTCGTGGATGGCAAGCACCCGCCGGAGAAGCTGCTGGTGAAGGATGGCACGCGCTGGTGCACCGACGTCTTTGATACCTTCATCGCTGCCGACCAGTCGGTGGCCCTGGGTGAGATGGTGAAGCGGAGCTACACGCCGGCCAAGCCCTCTCAGCAGGTCATCGTCATCCACGTCTACTGCTCCGAGAAGGAGAAGGCGGGCTTCATCAGCGAGCCGGGCGTCAGGAAGTGTGGGACACTTCGCTTGGATGTAAGCGGAACGGAAAGCGCAGCGCCGCGCCGCGAGATCCAGACGCTCATGCAGTTTGGTGACACAGAGATCCGGGCCATGGCAGTGGATGTGTCCACCGGACGCACTGTTAAAGCTAGCATTGACTTCCTAAGCCACTGAGAAGAGAGCAAGGGAGCTAATGTTCCAAAATAGTTGGAAACACACACACACACACACACACTAACACACAAACACACATACACACACACACACACACACACAAAATGGTTAATGATGATAAATCTCAAGGCTCCGTCACTGTGTTTAAGTGTGGGTGATAGACGGTTGGAATTAAAGTGTTAAGTTCCCCTTAAACCCGGGCTGACTGTTCAACTGTAGAATTCACGTTAAGAAAAGACTGGTCGAGGTCAGTGTGTTTAAGGTCCGTCGCCTCACTCCAACCCTGTAGTCTGTTTGCTGCAGAGCTCTATAGTGTTGACACACTCATAACAAATCATAGCATACACACCCCACGCTGAGGCTGAGGTTGAGGCTCAGCCTGAGGTTGAGGATGGGGTTGAGGCTGAGGTTGAGGCTCAGCCTGAGGTTGAGGCTGAGGCTGCAGCCGTGGAGTCAGGTTGAAACTGCTGCTGACAGGAAGGAAAAAGGCTAATTTACTTGGTATTCACCTCTCAGCCATAATGTATGACAGGATAGCTTTTCAGATTCTCTCCCTGTCCATTCTGGAGGAAGAAAAAAACAAGACATACTGTATAATATTCCAACACTAACATGGTGGATAGACATTCAATATGCATCTTTACATGCTTTACTTTCTTTGTCAGATCACAGCAGACCATTGTGCAGTATATCTGTGCACTACAAAACATCATAATGGATGGAAGGACTTAATACTCTTCATGAGCTCCAAAAAACGACATCAGCTCCTCTACACTACAGTTGTGAAGGTCATGCCGGTGGTTTTGTACAATTCAGCCCTTTACACTTGGTGTTAACACTGCTGCCAGCCATTTTACAAAGCATACCCTTTTATTTTCCATTGCAGAAAACCAGCAGTTCTAGTGATCCACTGCAGTGAACATGTCAGCTTCATTTTAGTTGGTCTAACCCTCAAAGTCTACAAGAGTTTGCCTAAATATACGGGTCTAATTAGACTGAGTAGGTACATCCAGTTAGCTTCCTCTAAATGATTTGCTTGTTGATGACAAGGAACTACTAGCCTAACAAGCTCTGTGGCTGTGTAGAAGATATCGGCCATGGATGACGATGTCTTTTTTGATTTTTGGCAACTTGGTGGCAGTGAAACAAGCTGTAAAAAAAACAAAAGTTGATATGGTTACCATGGAGACGTGGAGCAACATTAGCATTCATGTAGAGAGTTTGTACTTGACACATGCTCAAGGGTCCGGGGGTCCTCCGCCAGAAAAATGTTTTCGATTTGAATCCCATTTCCTGCATTTCTACATATATTTATAAGGACTATGGTGATACAACATCCAGGAAATAATTAAGTTGACCATAATTATAAATTATGCCAACATGAAAAGTACAAAACCATGTATAAGAACTAATTTGAAAGTGGGGGATTTTGAAGTGTGGGGGAGAAGTTGGACATGTCCCCCCTGTCCCCAGTGGAAATTACATCCTAGCACGTACTTACAGAATCATAACTTTTAACAAGGTGTTAGTAGCCTGACTAGCTCTGTATGGCTGTTTTGATTATGTTGCATTTCTGCAATTTTAAATGATGCTTGTCCTGCAGTTAAACAGCTGTCCAGTCTCCCAGTATAAATATACAAAACAGTACAGATGGCCATCCGCTCTTATCATATAAAGAATCCATACGTGTTAACAAAAGTACATTTTTCAATACTCTGAAGCATGTACAATAACGATAACCCTACCTGGGCGACAGTCTTAAAGCTGTTGGCATACTTTGGAGAATAACCGACAATAATGACAAGTATATCTGATTTTTAATCAATAGGCTCATTCATACAAAACCACCAGGATGTTCCTTTACGATTACCCACAGTTAAATCTGAATCCAAGAATGTGAAAAGTGCGGAAAAGCAAGTACAGCTATGAAATGCGCTTACCGTAATTGTTGCCTTTATTTGTTTATGCTATTAGATGTGGACAAAATGCCACTTGCCCACCTGGATGTTTGGAATCCAGGTGTGATTCTGCACAAAGGTGCAGACCCGTTGAGACAAACAATGAAGTATCTTTATTTCTGTAAATACAGTATTTAAATATTGTACAGATTTTTAGCGTGGTTTCTGCAGCTTTAGAACCGTGTGTATGTGTGTGTGTGTGTGTGTGTGTGTGTGTGGTGTGTTCTTTCACATGGACATCTCTCACCATGTTTGTTTCTCACCAGCCATAGCAGGAGAGGCCGAGGCAGGTTGGACTGCTCCTCTCAGTCAGAGTGAGAGATCGATGTGTCGCCTGTTACTCTTCTATTATTTTTTTTTTGCAATCACAACGGAAACTTGAATGCCTCCGTCCTTAAAAAAGCATTTCAAATTTGAAATGGTAGCAGTATCTAAATGTGTCTAGTCCCATTTCCACCCCCCCTGCAGTAGTGTAGAGTAGTAATGATTTATTATGCATTACATATTTAGTGAAGAAATATTAAGACAACATGAGCCATTTCATTTTGAAATTGTTGTTTCAGTTAAACCGAGACTGAGGCATAGTTAGCAATAATCATACAAATAAAAAGCCGCATTTCCAGGTAAATATGAACGGATTAAGTTAAAGTGTGCCTAGTACGACCAAAATGTGATGTCAAGATTCTTTCACCCCATCAGAGAATTCATAAATACATTATCACCCTCCATATGCTCAGCTTTATACATGTGTGACCTCAGATGGAATCACCGAGCATAACACGGATTGTAAATCCATCCGAGGCTTTTGCCACATCTAAATGTTTAATATTCTAACATTCTTGTGAAATATTTCACAGGTTAAATTAAAGGGCATTGTTGTGCGTTATCTCTTCTTTTATTCAACCTCTGCTGGCGGCCAGAAGGAAGAACACCGGCTGAAAAAATGAACTTGCTAATGTCGTGACCTCACCATGCAGGGGGTACATGTGGGTGTGGCTGCACTGTAAAAAAAAAGTATTTCATTTTTTTGTCAGCAGTACATGTTATATAATGGTTTAAGAGACTTGAAACATTGCCAGTTGATATTAGTTGTTATAAAAACTTGGGAATTGGTTAAATTATTTTGTGCCTCAACTATTATGGCAGCACAATCCAGAAAGAGTTGTGACAAATAATTCCTGCAATTAGTTCACGCGTTATGTCAGGTTGACACAACTAAGCACTTTTTACAGTGTAGTTTCCTCCATGACAGAAACGCCTTCGACAGTAGGCTTAATAAAATAGGAATGTGTGACAGCTAATAGGAAAGCTTCATCCATTTTGGTCAACATTGTCAAAGCAGTTGGGTCATAGCATGCTTTAAAGGTAGTACAGTATGTCACAGCCCCCCCCCCCCCCCCCCCCAGTCATCCAAGAACGCTCTAGTTGGCCTTTGTAGGCTCAAAGCAGTGCAATAATTAGTGCTTTTAGGGTACAGTTTTTCTTCATGATGTGACCAAAGTAGTTGCAGTGCTACTAATTGCTGCGTAAAGTGCTGGTTGTCCAGTTGTTTGTTTAGAAAAGGTCAAAAAGAAATTGCTTTGGATGATACAAAAAGCAATTAGTTTGAATCTTACTAAGACCATCAGAGTTGAAGCCAAACTCCCCAAACCTACTTTGCCTCCGAGAGTGATTCCACTGATTGCACTGATTCCACTGAAACAAACAGATTTTTGTGCGATTCTAAATGCTTGTGTGATAGTGGCCTTGCACATGCTACGGCGCGTTAGCATGCTAAGTTTGCTTTATTTGACACGGAATGCTGCACGTCCTTCCTGCTGGGGCAGTTACAGTCGGACATTTTCAGTTTAATGCGTATACCTGACCATGAGTGTCTCCATAACACAATTCAAGGAGGCAGATGTTGTTCATAAGACTTAGGTCTCTAAGCAGCTGATCGGTGTGGAGCTAGACACACCCCCCATCCCGTAAAGAAGCAACATATCATTGTGGTAAATACTGGAAGAATAACACAGCTCCTGTACAAAGCTTTGCTTGTTTGACTCAAGAGAAAGCAAAGTAATCTCCGGGTCATTGGTATGGACCAGCACCCCCACGGGTACATTAGTACTGTTGTGCTATAGTGCTTCCAGGATCTTGATATCTAAATAATACAATCAAATAGCCAGTTTCTGAAGCCATTTTCTTAGATTCTTTATTTGAACGGTGAATCAAGGCTGGTCTCGCTTTTCAGTGTCGAAGTACAAAGTCACACAAGAGACTGTCTCCGGCACCGTCTGCACTGCATGTTTTGCATGTGTCGCATAGGAATGACTTAACAGCAGCAACAAGTAACAAGCTGACGTTGATTACTAATACACAAAGTCAAGGCTACCCGCTGATGAGGATGAGGATGGTAGTGTTTTCTGGAAGAAGCTGTGTGCTCCCCGGCCTCGCCTGGCTGGGCGGTGCACCCCCCCCCTGCTGCTTTCTGAGCTGATGTAGTTGATGTTAACGCTCACAGCTGCCATGGCAGAGCGGCCCTTCACATACTTTACTGATAACTAACCTAATAACCTTATTCCTTCTACACATCTCTGTACTCACAAAGGACTGACGGAAAGTGGAAGGATTTAATAACACCGTGTTTATATTGTTTCTTTGGTGTAATGTGTGCAACCTTGAGTATTATGTGGTGCACATGATACTGGTAATAAGTAGCAGCTTTATACTTAATAAAGCTCATAGGAAGACATGCTTAGCTGACATTAGCCTTCCATTCACGACGTGTCAGGCATTTGACATTTCAGCGGAGGTGTCAGATGTCGGCTCAGTCTGAAGGGAAGAGGTTCAATGGATGTGTTTTCAGGTAGCAGTCTAGCCAGCTTGCATCATGTACAAGTGTCTGCTTAACACTATCTAAAATATACAGTATACTCAAAAAGTCTTACTGCTAGAATGACTGAGCTTATAATGTAGCTAGGATCATCTCAGCCTCTTGGAAACGCAACACACTGTACACTTAAAGTTCTTTATTGAGGATGTAAAGGAGTTTTTTTTATATTGAGTTACTTATATGTCTTGTTCTTTTGCAATTTCACACAATAATGGGTGTATTTTGATCAATGCCAGGTATTCACTGTCAGACTGTCACCAATAAAATGTATGTGTATTTCAAAGAACATTCCTTTGTCTGGAGGTTTCTGCCAAAGTTAGGCAAGATGAGCATTTAAGGATTCTCTCTTACACGGCCGTAGCCAGGATTCTACCAGCGCTGTGGTCCTGTCTCCAAATGATGACGTTTGGAAATCCATTCATTATTTTAAATTTGAACATTTTTATTCAGTCGACTGTTCAGTTCTATTATATACATTTTACTATGAAGGTTTTAAAAACCATGCCTCTCCAAAACAATGATTTTAGCATTGTGTTAATTACATTTTTAGATTATCCACTGGGTTTGTAAATGGTTCACTGGGCCTAAGAAGTAAGAGTATTTTTATTGACCCCTTCAGGAATTCCAAAAATCATAAATTTGATCATACAGGTTTTTTTTATTGGACAGCAACTCTACACACTGCCAGGAAATACATTTGGGTGAGGGAATTATGAATCCTTTATTCTTTTGTAAAGAAGTTGACACAATGGCATATATTAAGTGTAAAACACCTGTATAAAATATAAAACGACTAAAGAACGTAAGCTTCCTCCAGGTACATGGGTTCCATCAACTCTCGCGTGATCCCATGCTATCGCGAGAATCCAGCCGCCGTGCAACATAACCTCAAAGCCCAGAAATCACGAGGACATGTCCTCAGTGGAAGTTACATGTAAAACCCAGAAAAGAGGGAGGTTGGGATGGTTGGGTATTACACTAAGAAACAACACAAAAACAATCAAAACGACATGAAATGAAAACAAAATGATCCATATCAGCCAGAAAAACCAAAGAGAAAGCCATGCCGTTTTAATCCTGCATTATTCAATCAGTCAATTTTGCCAAAAAAAGTGTCTAAGAGAAAAAGTGCCAACTACATCATGGCCTGGAGTCTTTGTGAGGCAACAGTGCCACCGAGTGGATTCAAAGAACAATAAGCTTCACAAATTAATGTCATTTCTGAAAGTCAGAGTGGGAGATATATGCATATATACTGTATATGGACCAGAAGCCCTCAGTGGATAAAAATGACACAAATTACTTTTAATTTTGTAGGAAATTTGACACACCAATATCTAAGTGTCATATTAACTGATCCATTATCAGAAGTCATATTATTGCTCCTATTTCAGAGAGAATATGGGATATAGCAGACAATGAAAATGACTTTTTGTATGCCTGTAATGCATTTTCATTTCAATAAATGTCAAAAGGCTTCTTTGATGTCCCATGGCAGCCATATTGGAAACTCAGATGCGTAGAACTAGAGCATGAAAACGAACCAAAGACTGAGTCGTTAGATGCATCTGAACAACATCTCGACATCTCAGCAACGCAGCAAAGACCACTTTGTAATAAATGTATTATTTATAGTCTTATTGACAATCTATTAACATTAGCAGTGGCTAGCAGTGTGTCAACATTAACTACAGACCTTTAGCCCTGTGTTACTAGCTAAATGAAGCTAAAACTCTCTGTTCAGATTCACAGTCCAGTTAAATCTGAGTATTTTGGACCAGAAGACAATTGACCGTGAAGGTTCTCGTCCTCTGTTTGTCCTACAGGACCTAATGGAGTCAGACGTGGCTGTAAGTAGATGTGTAACTTGAATATGAAGCTTCAAAATATAAACAGATCTCCCTTTAGTGTTTCTACTGGGATTTGTACATTATAAAAAAACTCAAAAACAGGAACACTTTACATTAAACCCAGTTTTTCTTCTTTTAGTCCCCCTCAAACACCCCCACCCGTGATTCAGAATATGAAACTAAACACACGGACTTATTCAGGAACCAGAATACATTTACACGCTGAGTGTATTATTCTTTCAGAAGTGGCAGTAGAGAGCCACTTAACCCTTTACAGGGCAAGGTTGTTTTTAGCTTGGATTTGGTGGCGGCGGTTGTGTGTGTGTGTGTGTGTGTGTGTGTGTGTGTGTGTGTGTGTGTGCGTGTGCGTGTGTGTGTGTGTGTGTGTAGGGGAAGGGGACTGTGGAGACAGGGTCAGAGGGTTGAATAGGTGTGGCCGATTTCACTCAAATAGCTATGAAGTAGAATAGTTGCTACGGCAATCTGGAGGGACCCAAACTCTCCAAGTGGCCCTCGAGCTGCCAGCTCGGCTGCCCTCCCACATGTGTGCTCTTTTCCAGTTAATGGCAGGGTTCACAGCGACATCACTAACCAATGAAATCATGGGACGGTAACAGGGGGCTCGACCCACTTTGTGCTTGTTAAAGCTTCACTTGGTGGAAAACAGACAGAATGGAAGGCTATTAGAATTTGTTTGTTTGAATTGAATATTTGTGTAACCTTCTTAAGTGTTCAGGTGTAAAGGTACGCCGGAACACTTAACGTACTTACACACACACACGCACACACACACACACACACACACTCTCAGGCTGGGGTTGACTGACTGAGGCGGTGGTATGCTCCAGATAAACTTTGGTGTGTTCTCTATGGTTGAACATGGTGCACGCTCACTGCGACTCCACCCTTATTGATTGGTGTTCATGAGAATCGTGTGTGTCACATCGGAAGCAGACATGACTTCACCAAAACTATAAGTGAACATACAGCCATACAAACACATAGACAGTTAAAGAAGTGGATCAACAGATCCCGTTGCTCTGGACGGGGACCAGTGAAGTCTGTTAGAAGCTCTGTCCCGGTGATGCTGAGCGTTACTACGCAGCCTCCACCTGAGGGCGAAGACCTAGGTGTGACGTGAGCCCAGGCAATCAAAACATATTGGTAGTGAGGTTGATGAACGTTCAAAACATTACAGCAGTAAAGGGCTAGGCACCCCAGCAGGATCCAGGCGTTCTGGAGGTGTTGCATTGAGTGGATCCTCTTCAGGGCTCAGTGGTCACTCTGCAGCTGGAGCTCCCTTCCCAGGAGGAAGTAGCACAGGGAGTCACTTGGCCACTTAAAGGGGAATTTGGGTATTTTTAAACCTGTATTTTCCCAAATATGTGTGTCTAAGTGACAAATGGGAAAATCAATTTCTGAAAATTGGTCCAGTGATTAGTGAGTGCCCTGTAGTTATTCGCCGCAAAACAGGCGGCATTGTAATCCTATGGGGCAATTACACACAATCAATGTCCGTCCACGGATCAGAATGGTATCATAAGTGCTACAAGTCTCATTCTCCCGTAACGTGACGTGTTGCTGGAGACAGCGGCTGGAGAGGGCTGGAGAGAGAAGTGAAGAGAAGGTTAAAATTACAAATTATGGTATTGTGCCAACAAAATGTCAAGCTACACCGTGTGCAGCCTAAACGTTACGGACAGGCTGAAGATATGTCTAGTTGTGCTGTGGGCCGTCCCCACCAAGTATTATAACTATAACCCTATCTATAACTATAACTAAGGATGTGTGCATCCACACCGCTGATAATACACTGATACAGCAGACACCAGCATACCATTACAGTAGTTTCTGTAGTAATCGGCTACATATTCCTGAATTTGGGTTAATTTTATGAACCAAAAAATAGAAGGTCATTGTCTACCTGGGAACGCCCACGTTGCTGTCTTTTTTCCAGGCAAGATGTTTCAGTTGGACAGGAGAGAAGACTTCAGGGATGGAGACTAACCGGCCATGCGAGCGCTGCGAGAATTGAAATGATTTTTATTTGTGAAATGCACATCTGGTTCCACAGCTCTGCAGCAGCAGCCTGTACTAACTAACAGGTTTGTTTCCCCAAATTTAGGTAAAAGAAGGCCCACCCCTTAGATGCATTTGGAGAACTCGCTCTGAAACAATATATAATGGCACTGCATTGTCATCCTGTTGTTTGAGTTATTACAGAAATGGGAAATGGATTGAACCTGTAGTCCCCGTTACACCAAACACAGAAGACATGGCTACAATTATTTGGGTTGCTCAAACTCTCAAAAAAGAATTTATGGAATCCCAAACTGAGTATTATCAAAATGATCTCTTGAGTAATATACTGAAATGGTTGAATATATGCAGAACCCTAAACCCTAAACCCTAGACCCTAACCCTGTCTGAGCCATCGGCCTCTATTCAACCTCCCTAAAATACATTCCTTTGTATCTCTAAAATCACAACTGCATCAATTTATTCTGAAGGTCAAAAAGTATTGTGGTATTCAAAATAGTTTTCCTGTGGAGGACAAATAGTCTCCACCGTTCTTCATTTGACAGGAAGACGCGGAACAATTAAAATCCTCAAAACCCTTTGGCAGTTTACTGTTACTCTCTGCTCCTTTCAGTATGTCTTTCATATGATAACAGAATGTCACATTTGTGTTGTGTCCTTGTGATTATGGACATTCATTCCCTGCTCTTGCGTCAACATGCATGTGAACTCTGTTCCCTTCTGCTCATGCACGATTGTTCCTGACAACAATACAACGTGGCCGACAGCCAGGGGTGAAGTTTGTTTGCAAGCTTTCCCCAGGGGAGCTATTTCTCTCCTGCCACCTACATCTATACCTCACTAATTCATGACCTGTCTAGAAATGCTTTGTCAGAGACAATGCCACCCCCGGAGCCACTGGCTCAAAGATCAGAGAAAGAAGCGCTGTCATCCGCAAATTTCTTTTGACAAACACACTTAATTACAGGAATTAGCCTGCTATTTTGGCATTAGCCTTCACTTTCAATGAGCCAATAATGAAAAGAGAAACAAGAGTCAGAGACAAAGATGGATGTCTTTAGAGGATTTCAAGACACTTCACCCCCCCCCCCCCACCTCTTAGCCCACACATTCAATTTGCTGTTTTATTAATATTATTAATGTAGTCAAGCTTCAAGCTTTGAAGTTGAGTTTTTTCTTCTGATTGGTATTGTGTGAGCGCTGATGGCTCAGCTCAGGGAAAGTCAGAGCGATTTCAGATGCACTTTGTTAGCGGCGTGATGAAAATGGCAGCTCGCCTTTTTAACGCCGTGTATTTGCGAGCGTGATTACGGGGTGTGTGTTCAAATAAATGAAGCCGAAACAATGACACACAATCAGCACTTCATAAACCAGCGAAAGGCCATGGACAGATTAATAAGTGCCTTGCGCACACGCACACGCACACGCACACGCACACACACACACACACATACACACACACACACACACATACATGTAGAGGTCTTTTGGAATTACAGATATATGTGACACATTAGACAAGACTTCGTCCGGGACCATTCTCTATCCCAATGAGCAGGAGAAAGCAGTGATCTCACCATGTCATTTACTGTTGATTTGTGTTTGCACAGATGGAGCTTGATGTCTTTCAACATTAATAAGGGTAATATTTACCCTCGCTTTGTCCTGACAGGCCGTGGCAGCTGTGTGAAGAGAGAGAAAGACGAGGTAACAGTTGGAAAGTTGAAGTATCCCTCGTACTGCTGCTCTTGTTGAGCCTGGTAATGTGACAGTAATGACAGTGCAGTGATGGGGGACTATAAGTAACAATGAAGTTGTCAGGGATGGTTTTACGTGAATTGAATGGAGATTGTAAGCTTACACTTTAAGATGCACTCACTGATTTCATCCCAGCTCACAGATTGTTTTAATATCTACACTGTTTGCACATTAAAAAGCAAAATGAAGTAGAAGATGTTTTACATTATCAGTCTGTGTGTTTGTGTCTGATTTCGACTTTACCTGAACATGGCTTTGCAGGGACTTGCTGTGTGGACGCTAACTGAACATGAGACAATGGGCACAGACTTTTATTTCTTTATAGTCATTTGGCGTCTCTGTGTGATGGTTCACATCTAGTGTGGTAGTTGTACTTCTCTTGGTGGGGGTTTTGAGTCTTTTTGTTGAGATGTTGTGTCTCTTTGAGGCTGTTTTATGTCACTTTGTGGTGGTTTTGTGTCTTTGTTAGTGGTTTTGCATCTTTTTGTGATAGTTTTGAGTCCCTGTGATCATTGTGTGTCTCTTTGTAGTCTTTTTGCATCTCTTTGTATTTGTTTTGCATCTCTTTTTGATCTTTTGCATGTCTTTGTAGTCCTTTGGTATATACACAGTACAGGCCAATAGTTTGGTTACACCTTCTCGTTCACTGCGTTTCCTTTATTTTTAGGACTATTTACATTGTAGATTCTCACTGAAGGCATCAAAACTATGAATGAACACATATGGAATTATGTACTTAACAAAAAACTGAAATAACTCTTAAATAGGTCTTATTTTAGATTCCTCAAAGTACCCCCCCTTTGCTTTTTTGATAGTGCTGCAAACCCTCGATGTTCTCTCAATGAGCTTCATGAGGTAGTCTCTGAAATGGTTTCCCCCCAGGTGGCCTTGTCAGGGTTAATTAGTGGAGTTTCTTCCTTATTAATGGAGTTGGGACCATCAGTTGTGTTGTGCAGAAGTCAGGTTGATACACAGCCGACAGCCTATTGGACGACTGGTAGAATTCATATTATGGCAAGAACCAATCAGCTAAGAGAAGAGAAATGAGCGGCCATCATTACTTGAAGAAATGACGGTCAGTCAGTCCGAAGAATTGGAAAAAAAGAACCAAGAGTCCCCTCTGCTGCTGAGGATGAGTTGGACCATCATTTAGCAAAATGCCTCCAGTTCATGCAAAGTCTTTGGTTGTCTTGCATGAGATCTCCCCCAGAGTGGCTCCATGACATTAAGGTCAGGAGACTGAGATGGCCGCTCCAGAACCCTCACCTTGTTCTGCTGAACCACTGGAGGGTCTACGTGGCCTTGTGTTTGGGCTCATCGTGCTGGAAAGTCCAAGAGCGTCCCATGCACAGCTTCCGTGCAGAAGAAAACAAATTGTCTGCCAGTATTTCCTGATAACATGCTGCATTCATCTCGCCATCAATCTTCACAAGATTCCCTGTGGTGCCTTCAGAGCTCACACCCCCCCCCCCCAGAACATCCGTGAGCCACGGTGGGGGTGGTATTCTGTTGACCCCTCTCCAAACATATCGCTTATGGTTGTGGCCATAAAGCTCTCTTTTGGTTTCGTCTCTCCAGATTCCAGAGTGCCAGAAGCTGTGAGGGGCGTCAAGGTGTTTTCGGCCATATTGTAACCGGGCTTTTTTGTGTTATTGACGCAGTAAAGGCTTCTTTCTGGCAACTCCACCATGCAGCTCATTGTTGTTCAAGTACCATTGTATTGTGCTCCTTGGAACAACCACACCATCTTTTTCCAGAGCAGCCTGTATTTCCCAGATCTTACCTGTGGGTTCTTCATTGCATCCCCAACAAGTCTTGTTGCGGTTTTGGCTGAAATCTTCCTCGGTCTACCCGACCTTGGCTTCTTGGTATTGTGAGATCCGAGAATTTCCCACTTCTTCTTAATAAGTGATTGAACAGTACTGACTGCCATTTGCGAGGCTTTGGATATCTTTTTATATCCTTTTCCATCTTTATAAAGTTCCAATCCCTTGTTATGCAGGTCTTTTGACGGTTCTTTTCTGCTCCCGTGGCTCCATATCTAGCCTGTTTAGTGCATCCACGTGAGCGCTCACACACTCATGGACGATTCATACACACACTAATTGCAATATACTAAGCCACAGGTGTGGGAAATAATCTTTAATTGCCATTTTTTCACCTGTGTGTGTCACTTTGTGTGCCCGTAACAAGGCCTTTGGGTTATTTTAGTGGTTTTTTTACCGAACTTCAAATAATTTGATGAACAAGTGGATGGAAACTTATCTAGAGTATTTCTTTTACTTCATATACAGTATATGTTTTGCATTAAGGCTACAACTTACAGCTTTAAATGTTTCCTTCTTTCAGAATTCCTAATCTCTCAGGTCAGTACAACCATTCTGTAGGAAACCTAGTTCAGGTTTTCATGACTTCATCAGCACCACCTTTCCTTTCTAATCTGTTTCTTTAGTCATGTGACCTTTCATCATGCTCCCTACACTGTCTGATCTTCCTGTAACACTTTAACATCCACCACAAGGGACTGAATGACAGGGACAAAGAGGTTTGAATGCTACAACTTTATTGAAAAACCCTAAATAACCCTGAGTAACATGTGACAGTGGCTGGTAACGCTTAGCATGGGAGCACGTGCTGGATCGTATCCTCCGCCACCCTCTCTATTCCACAGAAGAAGACACTGTGCAAGAAGAAAGGGAGACAAAAAGAGAAAGAGACAGAGTGAGACATTATGGAAGGCCATGTGAATTAAGATTTTGGTTAATGTATTAATTGTATTGTACTGTAAATGAGGAGGTTTAACATCACAGTCTCACTGAGGAATACATTCTAATATGCAATTTGAAATCTGTGTGGGCTGTCAAGCCAAATTAACACAAATAATTCCAAAAGTAATAAATAACTCTGGAACTAAAGTTTTTTTCTTACAGTTATAAAGAGTCTCCCCCCCCCCCAGCCTCACCATCCAGAGCACTAATGCCAGTCTCTTGCTGCCCTCTAGTGGCTAAAGACAGTCCATGACACGTACTCCAGCAGTAGTACAGGGAATTGGCCAGCTCTGTTCTTCAGGTCTTATTAATATCTACATTTACATCAACCATGCTCTGTTCGTGGTCCTGCAAACCCAACTTTACCCCCCCCAAAAAAACATGTTTTATCACTTTGGTATCATTTTATGAGAACTGCTTACACTTGATGTTGTACTGATGACACGTTCACTGTTGTAATGTAACACAGTACTGTACTGAAGTAGACTTCACGTTTCTGTACTTTCCTTTGTTATTTATATTTCTAGAAAATTTTACTTTTACTCCATTACATTTCCTAAATAAAATGTATACTTTTCCTCCACTGCATTTCCCCTCAGCATCTTTGTTACTCGTCAGTTACCACAAAATCAAATCAGAAGAAATATGTTACACTGGAAAAATGCAGGGCTGGCGAATCATTGCTCCTAGATGTTAAGGTAAAACACGCTCCATTCTAGTTGCTGACCTAATGCCTGCTTGTTGCCAAGCGGCATAAAAAAACATAGTCCAACACTAAAGAAGAAGAGGAGGAAGCACAATGACTCATAGTGTCATGGGTGTACCTCCTGCAGGCCCTGCCGCCATGGTAACAGACAATGACCACCCCGACGACAGCGGTAATGAAGATGTGTGATCACGGAAGACTTGTATCACGTGGGCGCGACAGGGTTGTTGTCATTTCTTAGAATTCCTCATGGGAGGGGGGGGGGGGAGAGACAGAAACTACGCACTATAGCTTCTTTATGTGACTTTTAAGTGATATTCTGAAAGGTGACCTTAACTTCTACCAAAGTCATTTTCTGGTAAGATACTTGTACTATTACCTAAAGTTTTACTTTCAAGTACTTCATACAAGGCTGGATATGTTGTAAGACACAGACAATGACTTCTGTTGAGCTGTAAAACTCTCACTCACCTTTCAGACTGCTGTCTTCTATGGAATTCCATTTGAATCAATATTAATTGAATTAATTAATACATTAAGAAATAAATATGCCTATGAAATACAGTATATCCTAAAATAAATCAATAATGTGGCACTATATATAAATATATACATATGGCGTGGCTATCTAAAAAAACAGCTAAAACAACTTAAAGTAAAACCTATTTATTCACTACTTTGTATATTGACTCATTTGTATATTTATATTCACATTTATTCATATATGTATTGCCTCAGTTATTTATTTCAGGATGTATTTCAAAGGAAAATGGGTTTATTTATTTAATATGGAATAGAATGGCATTCCATAGTCTCCAGGCAACAAGTCGCCTCGTGAGATGTCAGAATGAGACGTCATCGCAACCTCCATAATGTAGTCAGACATTATTATAATACCAATCTAAGCCTGTTAGATAACAAGCTCTTTTAGTACTTTAGGTGTAATACTGCATGTAATACATATCAGAATCACAGCTCAAAATGTAATCCAAATGGTTGTCATAAAAAGCATTATTTATTATTGGACAAACTTACATCTGGTTATCTCTTCCCCTCTGCAGCTCCACCTTGGATGCACCGTACTTGGGTCTCAAGGGGTTAAGGATGTGGTTGTTCCACCGAAACCTCACCTCTGTAGCCTCACCGATGTCCACCTCCGCGTCGATCAGCATCTCGTAGGTCCGCCCAGGCTTCAGTGTACCACTGGACACAATCACAACAGACACACAATAATAGAATACAAAAGTATTTAAGGCATTGCACTTTCATTGCAGTTACTACATACCCGTACTATACAGTAAACAAACTACTTTTCCCTTTGTGGTCAACCACTCCAGCAGACCAAATGTCTGTGTCATGATAAACACTACATGCTTTTTTATTGGTTTCATCTGGTTTGTGTATCACTCTTTTCTGTGAAATTTGATCCGTGTGAACAAAAGGCCAAAAAGCTCAATTCCAGCTGCTGAACTGGTGTGTTGCAGATTGACTAAAATCAGATTTGAAAAACTCAGAAATGTCTTTTTCCAGAAATCATGACCCAGTTACTGAGCAGTTAAATATAGGAACTATTTTCTTATACATGGATGGTGGGTGTACTTTACACTGGCCAACTCACACTAAAACAATCGAGATTGACATTTAGCACTACAGGCAAGAGGAAACATATGTATTTTTGATTTTGAGCTAAACTGTCTCTTTAACAACAAAATCAAATCTCTAAATACTTCTTACTATTTAATATATTATTCTGTTTTTTATGAACGCAAGAAACAAGCCATTGTACAGAGCCCTTTGTCAATCAGCTGCTCCCTCCCCCAGATTACATGGCCAGTGCCATCTCAGGGCCCTCGGTTCTTGAGGCCAAAGGCTTCCAGTCCATTGGTGGGGTCTTAAATAGTCCACATCAACGACGTTTCACTCCCGAGAGTTTTTAGGTGCCTTCCTCTGTCTCTGTGTTGGCGTTCTAACCTCTGGTGGATTTCTGAGGACTATGGTTACCTAGTCCTCAGATCTCTGCAGGGTAAATCCAGACAGCTAGCTAGACTATCTGTCCAATCTGAGGACTATGGTTACCTGGTCCTCAGATCTCTGCAGGGTAAATCCAGACAGCTAGCTAGACTATCTGTCCAATCTGAGGACTATGGTTACCTGGTCCTCAGGTCTCTGCAGGGTAAATCCAGACAGCTAGCTAGACTATCTGTCCAATCTGAGGACTATGGTTACCTGGTCCTCAGATCTCTGCAGGGTAAATCCAGACAGCTAGCTAGACTATCTGTCCAATCTGAGGACTATGGTTACCTGGTCCTCAAGTCTCTGCAGGGTAAATCCAGACAGCTAGCTAGACTATCTGTCCAATCTGAGGACTATGGTTACCTGGTCCTCAGGTCTCTGCAGGGTAAATCCAGACAGCTATCTAGACTATCTATCCAATCTGAGGACTATGGTTACCTGGTCCTCAGGTCTCTGCAGGGTAAATCCAGACAGCTAGCTAGACTATCTGTCCAATCTGAGGACTATGGTTACCTGGTCCTCAGGTCTCTGCAGGGTAAATCCAGACAGCTAGCTAGACTATCTGTCCAATCTGAGGACTATGGTTACCTGGTCCTCAGGTCTCTGCAGGGTAAATCCAGACAGCTAGCTAGACTATCTGTCCAATCTGAGGACTATGGTTACCTGGTCCTCAGGTCTCTGCAGGGTAAATCCAGACAGCTAGCTAGACTATCTGTCCAATCTGAGGACTATGGTTACCTGGTCCTCAGGTCTCTGCAGGGTAAATCCAGACAGCTAGCTAGACTATCTGTCCAATCTGAGGACTATGGTTACCTGGTCCTCAGATCTCTGCAGGGTAAATCCAGACAGCTAGCTAGACTATCTGTCCAATCTGAGGACTATGGTTACCTGGTCCTCAGGTCTCTGCAGGGTAAATCCAGACAGCTAGCTAGACTATCTGTCCAATCTGAGTTTTCTGTTGACAACTAAAACTACTTCTGAACGTACACATGTTCCACCAGAACAACTTCTGGAACACCTGAGACTATTTAGCAGAGGCACCGTGGCTCCATCCAGCACTTAGCGCTGCCCTACACGATTGTGATTGGTTTTAAGAAATGCCGATAAACCAGAGCATGTTTTTCTCCCATCCCAGAATGCTGTGTGAACTAGCCAGACCCTCCTCCACAGTGCTGGCAAGGAAGAGTTGGCAATGCAAAAAAAAAATACATGTGGTCACAGTAACAGGGAGGAGGTAAGAGTGGAGCCAAACAGATGTGCTGCATACCGCATTCATGTTTGATCCTCTCTGCCAGTCACACTCTGGTTTACAGCCCATTCCAGGATGGTGTCACCTTCCCTTCAAGTCTTTCCTCCCTAGAGGACTTCTTTTCCTCATGGAGGTGAAAGGTTAGTCCCGCCATGCACATGCTCACGTGTCCCTTTCTGGTTAGCCTGGACTATACCAGTATGAAGCATAGGGCTGTGTCACACATCACAGCGTTTATTACCTAAGATAATTTGCTAGACAGTTTTTAGTAAAACCCCTTGCTGTGTTCCACAGAATTCAATTCAATTTCCATTAGTGTCAAATCACAACAGGAGTTATCTCAGGACACTTTACAGATAAAGTAGTTCCAGACCACACTCCATTCTTTACAAAGACCCAGCGTTGTTACAGTGTTCTTACTAATGAAGCTTGTACTCATTGGTGCTCTTATTGTCTCCAGCGAGTGCCACATACAAGAAGCCAGGGTTAGGCCAGCTGGGACCGTCTAGGGTTAACTTCACTTTGTAGCTGTAACCTAGAAATGGAAAGAAATAGTAGGCAATCACATCATTTATTATTTACTATATCTTGTACATTCTATGTGTGTGCTGTATGTGTATCGATCTATCTTCTACTGAGCTGAAAGTATGAAAACCACAAAAACTGGAGACACCCATTTTTCTCTGGACAGTATTCATTTGCAAATATTTCAGTTCTTTCCAGTAAAATCAACTGCGTGCGTTCTTACAACCCTTGAGTAAGTAAGTCCCACTTCCAAGGAATGGCAGGGTACTCACGGCCAAAGGGCTCTGAACTGCCCGTGTTGAGGAAGTACTTTGTCTCTGAAATGCCATTAGTCACATTGAACCTGTCAGCATAGTAGCCCATCTGAGGACATGTGTCGTCTCCACATGGGAAACACTTTCCCTGTGGAGACAAGGACATGGTGAAGTGTGAAAAATGAGCTCACCCTGTGATCGAGTGTGTGATTCTTTATCTGCAAATGAACAGTCAGGCAAAAGTGACAACACAAAAAGATTTTCCCCCCCTATACATCTTAAAATCTTGCAGATTGCCACCTTATAAATGTGAAGGTGGAGAATGACACTGGTTTTGCAATAAGTTACTGTGTGGGAACAGGCTGACTTTGTGGCTGTTGGCTATGGGAATAACACCAGAGAGCGTTTACGAGGTGAACGACAAGGAGGTGCTGTCATCTCTCAACAGGGACACAGTCATATGAGGTCATGCCCGGCGCTCCCTCGGCCTCCTTTGATCAGGACATGTATCCAAAGCAGGGATAAACTGTCATTAACACCAACAGCTGCAGATACAAGCCCTCCCCATGGAGGACATGAGGGAAGCCCATTTACTTCGCCCCATCAGCTGCAAAAAAAATCCAATTTTGCCGAATCAACTTCTGAAACCAAATAAATGGTTCACAGCCATATCAGTGTCATACAGCAACAGGTGGCAGTCCCATACATATGCTGGGATGGTGGAGCTATGGGCCCCTTCTCCTTCTTTTTGAATTGAGGACATAAAATGCCTCCCAGAGCCCTGATCTGTGGCCCGTACCACCAGAAGCTTTGCTGGGATCACTTGAGCTGCTCGAGACACTATTTTTATGTACAAAACCAGCTAACTTTATACTTCTCTTTAGGCATCTGTAACACAGACCATAATTCTGTTTTTCACATTTCAGGGGACCACTAAAAGAGACTTCAGATACAGTACTAGGGACCACTAAGGCCTATATAAAAGAGACTTCCGATACAGTATTAGGGGACAACTAAGGTCTATATAAAGAGACTTCAGATACAGTATTAGGGGACCACTAAGGTCTATATAAAAGAGACTTCAGATACAGTATTAGGGACCACTGAGGTCTATATAAAGATACTTCAGATACAGTATTAGGGGACCACTAAGGCCTATATAAAAGAGACTTCAGATACAGTACTAGGGGACCACTAAGGTCTATATAAACGAGACTTCAGATACAGTATTAGGGGACCACTAAGGTCTATATAAAGAGACTTCAGATACAGTATTAGGGGACCACTAAGGTCTATATAAAAGAGACTTCAGATACAGTATTAGGGACCACTGAGGTCTATATAAAAGAGACTTCAGATACAGTATTAGGGGACCACTAAGGTCTATATAAAAGAGACTTCAGATAGAGTATTAGGGACCACTAAGGTCTATATAAAAGAGACTTCAGATACAGTATTAGGGGACAACTAAGGTCTATATAAAAGAGACTTCAGATACAGTATTAGGGGACCACTAAGGTCTATATAAAAGAGACTTCAGATGCAGTATTAGGGGACCACTAAGGTCTTTCTAAAAGAGACTTCAGATACAGTATTAGGGGACCACTAAGGTCTATATAAAAGAGACTTCAGATACAGTATTAGGGACCACTAAGGTCTATATAAAGAGACTTCAGATACAGTATTAGGGACCACTAAGGTCTATATAAAGAGACTTCAGATACAGTATTAGGGGACCACTAAGGTCTATTTAAAAGAGACTTCAGATACAGTATTAGGGGACCACTAAGGTCTATATAAAGATACTTCAGATACAGTATTAGGGACCACTAAGGTCTATATAAAGAGACTTCAGATACAGTATTTGGGGACCACTAAGGTCTATATAAAGAGACTTCAGATACAGTATTAGGGGACCACTAAGGTCTATATAAAAGCATCTAAAGAGCTCCATGTCATGGGACCTTTAAAAAGACCTTGAATATGCACCAACTAAACAAGATAAGTCGATCTAAGTCGGTAGAATGCACAATTAACTGTTGTCTCATTTGCAGGGTGGTGATGGTGCAGTGGATATGACACATGCTTTTTGTGTGGGAGATCAGGGTTCGATTCCCACTGTGATACATAAACCAGTGTGCCCCTGAGCAAGACACTTTACCCCTAGTTGCTCCAGAGGCGTGAGACCTCTGACATATATAGCAATTGTAAGTTGCTTTGGATAAAAGCTTCAGCTAAATGACACGGAATGTACTGTAATACAAAGAATTATCCACTTGAACAGGCACTAGTGGAACTTTAAAACTCTTCGTTAAAACCAAAGACTTCCAGCAGCAAAACTATCCTTGTTAGGGCAGGGGTACGCTACAAAACCTTGGCGTTTACGAAGGCTCTCGCTGTAGTACTCGTAGGCCCGGGCGTGGTTGCAGGCATCAAACCTCTTGGTGCCTGGCAAAAGGAACAGATGATGACAGGGAGGAGGAGAAGAAGTGAGAGGGGCATGGTATTAAAAGAGGGAACGGTAAGGAGGAATCAGTGAAGAGATGTGAATGTAGATCTGAGTCTTGTATTACAGATAGCTGAGTAGGAGCTCATGACCGTCTGACCAGAGTCATTATGGCTGAGACAAAGATCTGGGTGTTTAGGAGACTGAGAAAGACAATAACATTAAAACTTATTGACATGTCCTCCTACAATTTTGAATGAAATCAAAATAAGTTTAAGAAGAAGTTACACTTTTGAAAGTCAGCACCAGTAAACCACGAATAAGGAGAATCTTAGTCCGAGTAAGATTGTGTGAACATTGAGTATGTTTCTATGCAGGGCCTGAAATTAACCCCGCCCACCCGCCAAATGCAGGTGAATTTTGCAATTGGCGGGTAACACTGTCAATCTACCTGCCACATTGACAGATAGCCAATGAGAATTGAGTGATTCAGACGCGTAAGTATCGGTAAGCAGGGTACGCAGTTGCTTACTGGCCCTGACCAATCAGGGGCCTGCATCACTGGAACACATTGATAACTTCAGGCCCTGTTTATGTGGACACCAATATTCCACTTCCAATTATTCCAAATAAGACAATATTCCAAATGTAATATAAGTCATGTAAACAGCGTATTTCGTTTAGAAACTCAGAATACATTTTTTTCCTGAATTTTTCTGATTAATGTGTGATATTCTGGTAGTTTTCTGGTTTTAGAAGCATTCTTTGGACATGTATACAATGCATTCGGAACATGCGTCTTAATCTGAGTTTTAAGGCCTCTTGCCTGTTAACAGCTTACAGTCAGCTCTGTGCGTTGCTATGGTTACTGCAAACCAACCAACCAGGCAACAGTTTGCAGGGCTGCAGACCAGGTAAGAAGGAAGAAACTGCTACTTTTAAACATTCCACTTGGATATCAACAGGTTTTTGGATATGCGCAGACATCGCTACGCCAACCCTCTCAAGAAGATGGCTGAAGGAACGAAAGAGGGACGCAGTGGTCACATGGTGCAACAAGTCGGCCAGCAGTGGAAAACTTTCATAAGGGTAGAAGCTTTTGCAGAATAAGGGCAGAAAAAGGAATATAATGTAACATAATAATGTAATATAACATAGTCAGTGTCAGGGAGAGGCAGACGGAGAAAGAGGTCACAGCCTCTGTTTTCTCTTCCAGAACAGGGCAAACACCAGGCGCTCCAAGACCTCCAGCTATGCAGCCCTGGCTCCGACTCTCCCTCTCTTATCTATAGGATCAAAAGTGGCAGATTTAGCTGTGGCAACTCCGCCCCCCACCCCACCCCCCCCACCCCCTGCGACCCAGGCATGGCACCAATTCTGCTACTTGAGCCTCGCTACTCAGCGGCACATTTCAAAAGAAGGCCGTCGTCATCCATATTAGAAAATATTTGCTCAGATAGGTCCAGCGGGAATAACTCCTGCCTGGGGTTTCTTTACGATTTTTCCATTGGGACAACTCCAATATTCCAGGGGGCGTCTGCATTGTATGTTGCATGGTTGAAAAATTAGGATGTATGAGTCATTGTTTTATGTATAGGAGGGGTGTCTGTGACAAAGCCTTTAGACTTGAGAAGACTGGAAGTGTGGTGTATATCAAAAAAGTATATCAAAGGTCACTTTGCAGTCTAATACCCCAATAGTAGGCTCCTTAGGAAATCCTTCCTTCATGAAGGCTCTGATGTTGATTTATAGAGTGGTGATGATTCAACTGTTTTCATTTTGGAGGATGTAGTTTGTGATGCTGAATTGCAATTCTATTGTTTTTTTTGTATTTTAACAGAAACACCTCTTTGTATAATTCAAAACTCTTTAACACTACCTCAAAGTACATCCTCTGAAATAATAATGCAGATCCTTATCAGGACCTGGGAGCCTGAGCAGTATCTTAGCTGTTCCTGGAGTTTGCTGGAGCCACTGTCCCAGTTTGGGGGTTACAGCCCCGAGTGCTCCGATTACCCCTGAAACCACTGCTGCCTTCACTTTCTGCACCTTCTCTAGCTCCACCTTGGCCCTTGGTACCGGCCACCCCTCTCTGTTACCCTCTGCTACGCCTTCTATGTCCTGCTACCCCCTGCAGTGCCCTGCTACACCGTGCTGCACCCTGTAACGCCCTGCAGTGCCCTGCTACGCCATGAACTACTACAACTACTATTTTCAATTACTTATTTTTATTATTATTATTTACTATTATCTTTATTTGGGATTATAAATACCCAACCGGCCCCATCAGAGACCACCTACCAAGAGCCTGGGTCTGTCCCAGGTTTCTTCTGTGGTCTAGAGACCTGCTCTATCTGTAAATTATAGAGTGTGGTGTAAACCTGCTCTATCTGTAAATTATAGAGTGGTCTAGACCTGCTCTATCTGTAAATTATAGAGAGGTCTAGACCTGCTCTATCTGTAAATTATAGAGTGGTCTAGACCTGCTCTATCTGTAAATTATAGAGAGGTCTAGACCTGCTCTATCTGAAAAGTGTCCTGAGAAACCTCTTGTTATGAATTGATACTAAAGTGTGTCGATGTATGGATTTATCTTACCCTCCCAGATGGCGTCCAAGCTAGAGGGAAGGCCTTTGTTGGCGGAGCAGCCGGGCATCAGCTCCCCCCCGTTGGGGTAGAAGTCAACATGGCCCACAGACTGAGACATGCCCAGACCTGGGAGGAGGAAAACAGAAACCACTTTTTGTACAGAGACAAACAATTTCTTATTCAGATTTCACTAACATTTGATAAAGGTGATAATTCCTCAGTTCCCTTATATTCACCTTTTTTAAAATAGCATACAGATAGGAAATTAAAACTGACTTTGTTTTGAAGAGCACTTTTGAGAGTTTTTATATTTTTTTCTGTAAGTGATGTCAATCAATAAATCAGAACTCAATTATATAGCACTTTTCATACGTGTAAAGCTAGCACAAAGTCCATCAAACAAATCCACGCCCCCCCCCCCCCCCCCCCCCCCCACACACACACACCACACACACACACAATATTCATCCCCCCTGGCCCTATTCAGCCACCCACCCACCCACCACTTAATCAAAAAAAATCATTATAAACAGGAACAAGCTCAAACATTTGGACTAGGGTTTTAGAAAGAAGAAGGGAAGACGACCCATTCTCTCTGGCAACTCCTTACATCAGTGTCTCTGAGCATCAGATATCAAGATCCCCCTTTAATGTCTGTGTCACTGCCCCATGTGTGTCAGGTGCAGATGTGAGCCGAGTGCAGATGTGAGCCTAAAGGAGACTTTTGACGTGTACCAAGTTTGGACTTGAAAGGACTTCCGTCAGTGTGAATGACGTCCACAAAGGCGGCGTCGCTGGTGTCCAGGCGTACGGAGACATCAGTGTCCTGGAAGTAAGGTTCAGTGGGGTCTAGTCCTGAGCAGAGAGAGGAAGGTGTTAACCACAGATCACCTTCTGACCCTCCTACTGTCCTCCAGCACATTTTTATGAAATAATCAACATGTACAGGGACACAGGATTGTAGAAACGCAGCTGTTAAAAAATATATAGGTTAAATACAGGCTCTTGGTGGGCGGTTGTCTACATTGGGGCTTGGGGGGGGGCAATAATAGTCACAATGAAGATAATGGAACTAGTAGTATTAGCAGTAGTTGGTGGTGTAGCAGGGCACTGCAGGGCGTAGCAGGGTGTAGCAGTACATACAGTAGCATTATCAGAGGACAGCAGGTGTACCTGTGATGCGAGCGAGGCCAGGTGTCCTGCTGCCGGCGTCTCCTGCAGCGTGAGCTCCAACGCTGTGTCCGATGATGTGGAACTTATCACTCGTTTGGGTGAAGTTGACCTGTGTTACACAACTTGTTACATTCAAACCTTCTTTATCTATCGTACAAAAACAACACATTATGTCCTTCAACCACAGTGTGTACGTGAGAATGTCCTCCCAGCACCCAGGTGTGTCCGCCTCGGCCCTCCCCCCCCATGTTGCGTAATACGACTCACTGGAGGCAGTGATATGAAAACACTGGAATACTCCTTTATTGGAACCTGACCTGAACAGTTAGGGGAAAATTCATGTATCCTGTCTTTGGATTGAAATGGAACATAGGTATCAGTTTACAGCTTACTTTGTCCACTAGAGATGTACTGTAGGTCCAGGATGTTCAGCCTAGCTGGGGACAAAGACTGGAAGCAGTGGGACACTACCATGGAAACTGCTAGCATAGCAAAAGGAGAAATAAACATTGACAGTATCTCTGTACTAGGAATCAGCCATGGTGGAATCTAACTAAGTCTTGTACTCAGTCCAAATGTTGAGGTACTTGTACTTTACTTGAGTATTTTCTTTTCATGTCACTTTCTACTTCTACTCCGCTACATTTCAGAGAGAAATATTCTACTTTTTACTCCTCTACATTCATCTGACAGCTTTAGTTACTAGTTACTTTAGTTACTCCACTACATTCATCTGACAGATTTAGCTACTTGTTCCTTTAGTTACTAGTTCCTTTCCACATTAGGATTCCTGCACACTAAACACATGTAGTTTATATAATCTGAAGTTTATTATAAAGTAACCTAGCAACAATATAACGGCTCCAGGTCCAGCTGAGATGATGATGTCATTAAACACACAGCTGGTTGGATCTTTTACTCTTTCTAACATGTTTTAATACTTTAACTGCATTTTTTTTGATGACACAGTTTTACTTAAGTAAAATTTTAGTATTTCTACATATTAGTATACGTATTAGTACTTTTACTGAAATAAAGGATCTGAATACTTCTTCCACCCCTGGGAATCAGACAGCAACAAAGCGTATTTCCCCAAAATGTCTCTCCCTTTGAGAAGGAATACTCATAGTATAGGCATACCTGCAGTATTCCAGTGAGGTTTAATGAGGTATATGAGGTATATGAGTATATAATGAGGCTGTATTCACCTTGAGGAATTGGATCATGAAAGCCACCTGGGCCCCCAGCACTCTGGCGTTATTGGCCGCCTGGGCATACTGCGTCTTCACACCTTTCTTCCACTCCACAGCAATGCAGTTCACATTCTCAACCTTCAGCATCGTCTGGAAACAGCAACACGGTAGTCAACACTAATTGTAGGGAATTTAGAATTAAAGGGTAATTTCCCCCAATTTCCAAAAGTGTATTTTCTTACTTACATGTAGCTCCAATCCAACACATTCCCACCCCCATCATGGTAAAAAGTGACGCTTGGTCAGGTGCCTTTGGCGTTTAGTACTGATGCAAAAAAGCTCCTTTAGCGTCATATTTAGACACGCTTGGTCGGGACTATTGGCGTCACTTTTTGTCTAGCCCGTTGGGATATACATTTAACTGGCATGCAGCACAAGAATGGGAAATGTTCCCGGGTCTTCTGGGTAAACAAAGTCCTGTGTTTGATCCATCCACCAATGTCCAGTGGCACCAAACTTCTTATGCAGATTTGAGGTCTTTCATACTACTCTCTACTCTCTTAATATTACATCATCTTATAGCACCACGTTCACTAGAGACGCTAAAGGAGGATTTTTGCGTTGGTATCTGACGCTGAGAGACACTGACCCAATCACAATGTTTGTTTGCAATATCTCCCGGCTAAAACACTCTTGTGTCTTGTACATACATTTTTATAGCGCTGAGCAAACGGGGATAAGGAACAACTGGATTCTCCATCTAAGATGCATGTTTAATGCAAAAATCTGGAAACACTGGACCTGAACATCCATGAAGGAGTTTTCAACTTGTGCCTTCTTACCTTACACATCTCCTGGGGCCAGTCCTCATCGTCTGCCTTCAAATAACCAGGAATGATGAATCGAGTCTTTCTCGTCTTGCCGTAGTTTGATGCATGGATGGTTTCGTCAGTCTTGATCTCCTGACAGTTTGAAAAACAAAGATGAGTACACTGAAGTTTAAAGGATAGGTTTACAAGTCTGTCTCAACACAAGACTCACATGCCCAACTAGACCGGCTAGTGCACACAACATTCTGGGATGGGAGAAAAAGGTCCTCTGGTTTATCGGCATTTCTTTAAACCAATCACAATCATCTTGGGCGGGGCTAAGCTCCGGATGGAGCCATGGTGCCTCTGCTAAATAGTCTCAGGAAGGAACTTGTTCTGGTGGAACATGTATACGTTCAGAAGTAGTTTTAGTTGTCAATAGAAAACTCTGACTGGACAGATAGTCTAGCTAGCTGTCTGGATTTACCCTGCAGAGATCTGAGGACCAGGTAACCATAGTCCTCAGATTGGACAGATAGTCTAGCTAGCTGTCTGGATTTACCCTGCAGAGACCTGAGGACCAGGTAACCATAGTCCTCAGATTGGACAGATAGTCTAGCTAGTTGTCTGGATTTACCCTGCAGAGACCTGAGGACCAGGTAACCATAGTCCTCAGATTGGACAGATAGTCTATCTAGCTGTCTGGATTTACCCTGCAGAGATCTGAGGACCAGGTAACCATAGTCCTCAGATTGGACCGATAGTCTTGCTAGCTGTCTGGATTTACCCTGCAGAGATCTGAGGACCAGGTAACCATAGTCCTCAGTACAAAGGAAGAGGAAGGGGACGGACATCGGCAAAGAGACATGCAGAAGAGACTGAGGGATTTCCTGTGCCACTGGAGCTGACCCGGGAGTAGAGTGCCGTGGAAATAGACTAACGATCACTGTTTAGTTGGTCCCCACAGTGGACACACACACAACAACTCCTTGTTATCTGTGACCAAGCCAAATCAAACCTTCTCTTGCCTGGTAGTAGCGGTTCTTCTGGGTGAAGAGGAGGAAGCGGGTGCCAATCGCGTCTGGCTGCCAGGGCAGGACGGACACTGGTCTCTGCTCAGTGCCCCCCCAGGGAGGCAGGTCGCTAAAGCAACCCAGCTCATTAAAACAGACCTCGGCCGCTGTGGACATGGAGAACACACCACCATCACTCTCCCATGTACAGGGACTTCACAATAGCGCTCATGCAGTTTTGATATCTCAGATAAAAAAATATTATTTACGTTGTATTTTTCATTTTACCTTTATTTAAAGAGGAAAAGACTCATTGAGATCAACGTTCTCTTTTTCAAGAGAGTCCTGGCCAAGACAGGCAGCAGTACAGCCCAAGGCCGGCACTTAGGGTTCAACATTGGGGGGGGGTTGAGATCTCCAACTATCTTGCGTGGCAATTGGTTTCATCATTGAGGGAACAAATTCTAATTGGTGGGTCTTGGGGTCCCCCCATGGTGCTAATGTCTTCATTTATGTAATGTTGTTATTGTTTAAAACCACGTAAAAATAAATGATATTGAAAACATCAAACCCGTTCCAATATGTGTTTTTAAAAAGGTTAGTATTTTTCTTTCATCAATATGAGAAGTTATTTAAGGGTGGGTTACACTGGCACTTTTTTGATTACGGAAATTTGCAACACCCTGACCTCTGAACTGATATTTTATCCCTACGACCTCTGTACGTTATTTTGCCATTTCAGTAAAACTGAATCCAGAAATAAAAGTTGACTTACCGTATGATATGCCAATGAGGAAGCAGAGCAGACTCCACATGTGTGACATCTGTGAACATAAAGTCTCATGACGATGTCTAATTGTGTAGAAGTGAAACAAAGTGAACAGGATCATGCGGTGGACTTACCTTGAGGCCAGACCAGAAGGTAGTGGACCACCTCTGGACTATACTTTGAACACCCCAACCAGATGCCTTTTGCCCACGTGACAGTGGGAAACACACAGGTGAAAAACAGACATTTAATAGGTCAAGAAAAGGTCATTTAATAGTTAACGTTTGCGCCGGCATGATGCCTTCATGTGCGGTCCAGAAGTCTGTAGGAATAATCTGAGTGATCACCACAGCTCAGGTCTACAGAGCACACAGTCCGCCTCGCTGGGACCCAGCTGATATCAGCACTGGGAAAACAAGGACCGCCATGTGTCAGAGGCTGGATATTTAGACTTCACATTCAGCTCTGGCTAGCTGCGTTTCACCTGAGAAACAGTCACATGGTCCACATAGGAACTACATGTGGGTTTGGAAAACAGAGACTGGATTGTGTAGCACCAAAACATTTTTTGAACTCTTTTTTAAAATGATTTTTTTTTTTACAGTATTAACAGAAAGAAAACAATTTATAGAAAAAAATCCCCAGCTGACCTCCCACTCTAAAGATAGACACAACCACGCAGCACACATCTGGAACTACATTTAGAGAAGAGATAAGTTGTGGGTGTACACCACAGATGCCACATATGAATTTATTAATATCACATACAGTGTGTGTTGGTCAGTTTGTGTGCTTGACAATCCCATCTTGAAATATATCTTTATATGTAGATAAAACAGAGGTTGACAAAGATGCCTTTTGGAGACATCAATCAGATTAATCAGTGTAGCAAGACCTGGAGCAGGCCATGCTGGGCCCTTCTGTTGATAGAAGATGATTGTGGATTACAGAATTATTCAGTATTGCTGGAGTTAAATACATTTAATTATACTTTAAAGAACAGTTGGCTGTGATTATTTGTGTACTGTATGGCAGCTGGTTGTGCAGGACAGGGCTTGGATTTCACTACTTCACTGTTCACTTTATACATAGATAGATAGATATCTATATATATATAGATAGAAAGATAGATAGACAGACAGATAGATAGATAGATAGATAGATAGATAGATAGATAGATAGATAGATAGACAGACAGATAGATAGATAGATAGATAGACAGACAGATAGATAGATAGATAGATAGATAGATAGATAGATAGATAGATAGATAGATAGATAGATAGATAGATAGATAGATAGATAGATAGATAGATAGATAGATAGATAGACAGACAGATAGATAGATAGATAGATAGATAGATAGATAGATAGATAGATAGATAGATAGATAGACAGATAGATAGACAGACATGTAGATAGATAGATAGATAGATAGATAGATAGATAGATAGATAGATAGATAGATATTGATCCCAATAAAATGGGAAATTGTAGTGTTCCAGCAGCAAAATCAGTCACACAGCATAGAATATAAATATGAATTAAATACTGGGATACAATAAACATATATACAATAACAGGATAAAATATAAGAACAAACATTTGAAGAAATTGAGATTACAAAAATATACAACTGCTTAAATAGTATGATAAAACGTAAATAAACCAACAGTGCAGGTTGCGTTGGTGCAGCTTCGTGGTGTCTCAGAGTCTTATAGCACCCAGTGGTAGGTTATAGATGTGGGATTAATTTTTTTAATCAATTAATATCTGTAAGCATTAAGCATTTATTAACATTGGTACACCTGTATTTTACTATATTGTCATTGATCATCCGTTTAGAAAGCCACTTAGAGTATGGGTGTTCACGGGAAAAATCACAGTTATTAACAAGTATATACACACTTACTAAGTGTGTGAAACTACCTTATATTTTTTCTTAATGATCTATTACATGGTTTCATACTTCTTATGAATGCTAATAGGGGGACTTACAGTATGTAAAGTGTCACTGTGTGGATGTTTTCCAACAGTCAGTTGTTTCTCTTCAGCTTTTGGACATTTTGAATATGTCCAATAGATGGCATTAAAGAGCAATAAACTGTATGAGTGTCCTGTTTCATCACCGCATGCTGAAACCTCTGTTTCAGCTTCATTTGTCTCTCTTCATGATGCCATGTGATCTCATATTGTGATTAATCATATATTAAAATCCTTAACTGTGCAAAACGTGTTCCATTTAGCTTTTTTAATGTTTAGACATGTTTAAAAGGATTTCTTTGAGTAAGCAATGATCACAATGCACAACTGTGTCCTGACTGCATACTGCTAACCAATCTAACTGGGTTTGGAGCGTGACAAAATGTACCAAATGATGTCCAAATCACTACCGTTTTGAATGTGGTGTTAACATTTCATTGAAAGAGATGCTTTAAGGAAAATTATTAAGTAAATGTACTGACATTGTGCAGAATGGGTGAGTTGAAGAAAACATGAGGAGGGTTTTCAGACATCTTGTGCTGTCTCTAAGCTTTGAGGCACAGGAAAATGTTTTCTGAGGGCAGAAAATAATACATTTTTAAATAACAGATTTTTGGGACATTCAGGAATAAAAAAAAAAATCCAAATCCGTTTTTCACCTTCAAATCGGTATGTGTCTGTTTCAGCAGGCTTTGTTTTAGGACCCAACACCCCAGTGATGCTGTGTAACACGCGGGTTGCTCCATGCTGTCATGATACGTGTGCTAAACGTGATGTGCTCATGTCATTTGTTTTTATAATAATGTGCCCTGCCAGAAGACCAGCGGCACAGAAACAGAGCGGTCCGATTGGGTAAACAGGCCGGCGGGGGCCAATCTTTGCCAGATGATGCGGTAAGAGTGTTGAGGTTTTCTCTGTGAAGTGTGTTGGGATTTGGACCTGGGTTAATCCCATGTGAAAACAGCCCTGCATGCACTCTGCTCTCCTGGGCTCCTGGATAAATAGCGGCCAATTAGAGGTGTCTGGGATAGGTTTTAGACAAGAGGTCCAGCTACAGCTGGTGGCAGTCTGTGTGTGTGTGTGTGTGAGAGTGTGTGTGTGTGTGTCAAAAGTTTATTTTCAGTCAACAGCTCCGTCCCTCTCTTCCTTTCAGTGTCCAGAACATGCGGTCTCAGATCAGACGATACAATCAAAAAATTGATAATAGACCTTGGTCCCAGGATGCTCTGGTACCAGGTACACATGACTAGCACAGACCAGGTTCCAGACAACACAGGGACACACACACCTCTCCACCACGAAGAGGTGATGCTTTCCGGAATGTTGATCACCTGTATTAATCCGCCACTGAAAATAGTCCTTAAATACTCTTCAATTAATGTATTCTTTTCCTCTAATGTTTAAGCAACGTTTGACTAAAGCTAAAAATACTAGCTGTTTTAGAAAATAACTGAGACTTTAAAAATATATGTATATATATATATTTTTTGTGTCAGACCATCCTCACCAAAAAACCTCTATATGGGTTGATTGTGAAATTATTTTTACATTTGTTGTTAGGCAGTAGTAGTGGTCTGTAATAATTATGGCAAGAGCAAATAAGGAAATCAGGTGATAAAGTATAAAGAGTGACTGTAGTCCTGTAGGAGGAGGGCGGAGGGGTGGATGGGACACAGCACTTTCCCCCAAGGGACCGCTGTTTGTGTCCTGTGTGAAATCAAAAGGCATTCGACATATTTAGTTTACCACCATAACTACGTTAGCACGGAACTACGTCATGGATGTAGAAAAACATGCTACTTTTGAGCCGATCTCCAACCTTTTAAACCACGGTGGCTCATGGTCAGCGCTGTGGCCTCACAGCAAGAAGGAGCCGGGTTTGAGCCCTGGTCGTCCCGGGTATTTCTTTAGGAGTTTGCATGTTCTCCCCATGTCTGCCTGGGTTTGTCCCGGTGCTCCAGGTTCCCCCACCACTGTAAACATGTTCCCCTCCCACTCTACCAAGCTGATGTGTGGTTGGCAAATGACCTAGTCTGACGTTAAGGCATTTGCATGTGTAGATCTGAGTGTTTTTAAAGGGTTGCATCTTCAATAGGAACCAGTGGGTTTGGGGCTGAGAGCCAGACAGGGTATAGTATTGTATATATATAATAGTATATGTTGTGAGACTGACTGACAAATTGTTGGTTTGGGTGTTGTGACAATATGATACATATCGGGCAATTAGCTCCTAAGAAGGAAAAGATAGATTCTTTGGTTTCCCATAAGTAAAAATAGAAACCAGTCAGTGTGTCTGCCTGTACACCTGCAGTACAGACAAACAGAAGTACAATGTGTGTGCATGGCATGCATGTTGGAGTCCATTATTTGGATGATGGGGGAGTTCTAAGGCAAACGGGAAATTACATGCAAGACAGCACAAGCTGGAGGGGCTAGGGAAGAGGACAGAAAAGCTGGGGAGGTTGGGGCTGCGCTGCAGCGGCTTACTCCAGGAATGTTAATCCTCCTAATGTATTACAGTTGGAGGAAGAGCAGGACCACAGGCTGAACCGGGCCTTCAGGGCACAGGGAGGAGGGGGTGGGAGGAGAAAGATGAGAAGGTGAGGGGAGAGAAGAAAAGGTAGGTATGGAAGGGGGGGGGGGAAGGAGAGAGACGGAGAAAAGAAGTAGAAGTACACAATGTAAACAGTGCCTGAGTGTGTGTGTGTGTGTGTGTGTGTGTGTGTGTGTGTGTGTGTGTGTGTGTGTGTGTGTGGTGTGTGTGTGTGTGTGTGTGTGTGTGGACCATATGTTTCCCCAAATCCCTAAAACAGCGCTGAGCTTAACAGCCTTTTGAAAGAGTCCAGGTCCTTTTCACTCCCAACAGTTGAGCTTCAAACATCTCATTTCCTGCATCCTCCTTAAATTTGCATGCATCTTTCATGTAAAAATGTCATTAAATATGTATGTGAAGGAAAACTTAAAATTTGAAATATTGTAACTTTGTGGAATATTGCCATAAGGCTCTCAGGCATTCTGTATTGTTTTCAAATGTAATTCTACTGGAGATCCACTTCTCAAATGAATCTGCTGAGTCAGAAATCAATAAATCCCGGGGCCAGATTTAATGCTCATGTGCAAAACCTTCTGCACATTCAAAGCATATCCCACACATTTTTGTTCTCTGAGAATTTGAGAAGAAAGTCATAGTATTACAAGAACAAAAAATGTAATAATACAAGAATCAAGTCTTAGCATTTTGAGAATAAAGTCATAATAAAATGCCACTTAAAGCAAATGTGCAATTATGACTAGGATATTCTTGAAATATCACAGTTTATTTCTATTTATATTATGACTTAATTCTTGAAATGCCTTCTAGCAGTGGGCCTAATAGTGTACAGAGTGGCACCCCACCTTTTGTGCTGGATCAAACCCCAAACAAGGTGTGTACCTTCTGTCCCGTACAGGTGTGCCACCTCTGGCTGTTGGCTGCAGGGAGGGGGGGTGGGGGGGGTCATTGTGTAGCAGCTACACCTGCTGGAGCTGAACGGCATTGTGTAAATCCAGTACTGATCTGCATGCTAGCTGATACACTGGACCAATACGGGGGGGGGGGGGGGGGGGGGGGGGGGGGGGGGGGGGGGGGGGGGGGGGGCACCACTAACTTCGTTTAATCTGTGCAATCTGTCATTGAGTTGTTTTAACCAATCAGCAACAGGGATTTCTATTAGACCTGGAGCATACAGTTTGGTCTGCGTACATTTTTGTACAATATCATACCCATTCATGAGAATGCGTTGATAAAAACAGCTGTGATAAACATTCATGTGGCACTGGTTCATCTTATCTTCACATCTATGGAACTTCCTCCTAAATCAGTGCTCGCAATAAACTCCTGAGATTTATCCCACTTTAAATAGGTTGAGCAAACAGCTCATAAAAAGTATTACCAAAAAGTCACTTTGTTTAGTTAATAACTTTGAAAAGCTTGTATCAGCCAGTTCAATTTTTTCCTAATCCTCTACCAGGAACAAACAGTAAGAAGAGTCTGCTGAACTACTCCGTCACTCTGTATTTTCAACAGTAATTACCATGAAGGTGTTTTCTGCTTGAGCCCTAATTATATTTATCACATTCCTCGCTTTCTTTTAGTGCGTCTCCTCTGAGACAATAATCTGCCATATCAAGGAGGAATAATGAAATGCAAATACTTCCTCAAATTATAACCACATGCTTTATGTAACTATCAGATTTGTGGGCAGAGGTCAGCAGAGCCACTGGACTGACCCTTTGGATAGACAACACCTAATATTTCTGAATAATTCACACATCATGTACATATTAGATTTACCAACCATGGAATATGAGTTATTGAGTTAAATTACTTCAACACCATGCAATTATTGTTCAGGCAGAGATTATAACTGGATGTGTTTCCATATGGCTGGTCCAAGCTGTTTTGCCACTGCACCGTGATTTTATTTTTGTGGTTTGACATAAGCACAAAATATGACCTTTATGTGTAGGCTAATGCTGATTTGACGTTGCTGGGTAAGACATGAAAATACATGAGTCAGTCTGCATGTTGTGGTTCATGTTCCAGCCTGTTGGCATGAGCCCTTCATTCAAAAGACCACGAAAAGTTAAGCACTGTAATTCGTGAGCATTTCACGTTTCTTTTGCTTTATTCACGATATTAACGTACATATATATATATATATATTCAGAGGGAACCAAAGAGTCTGAAGACAGGGGAGGGCCAGTCGGAAGGTAATTAACGCACATTGTTGATTTTGGTCTTTTTTAAGAGATTTGTTGATTTTAAAAAAAATGCTAGATTTGAAAAAAATCTATTTTAACTTCTGTAAATTAGTGTTGGACTAACTATGTTGGTTTGCAGAACCATATAGGCCACTGGGCCGATATTGCCCTTTCAATGAATATTAAAATATAATAATTGGAGTAGTTTAGCTCCAACAGTTTAATTTTAACTGAATAGATAACAGATGTTAATCAATTATAAATATTGCGGTATCTAAATTACCTAAACGCATAGGTGTAACAACCTAAAAACCTATCATAATTTCCTTTATGTACATCAATAAAGACATTTGTACTATATATTGTTGCAGAAAAAAATCCCCAGAATGCAGAAAATGAAGCGATAATTTCATTTTTGCTCAATTTTGGCGATCTCAACCCCTCTAATGTTGAGCTTTAAGTTCTGGCCTTGTACATCATGCAAATATGGCACGGCATTTTTGGAATTAGACCTATATCCATATCCAAAATCATACTGTTAATGCTGTAAATAATAGGACACATGAAAGGCATACTGCAGCCTGAATGTTTACAATTATTTGCATTTGTGCCATGTCCATAATTCGGTCATCTTATAGACTTATAAGCAGATATATAAATGTATTAACATATGATGTTGGAAATTGTAAGTACCCTTAAAACTGATTAGTACCTTGCTTATGCTTATAGCTTTCAAAGTACAGGCCTGTATGCATTTCTATGTGTGCATTTCACTGTTTGCATATATTTTTCACTTTACACAGAAAAAAAATGCAAACATGCCTAATGTTATACAAGTGATTATAATTATTAGATTCAGTTATGTTTTTCATGTGTCATCTTACAAGTTTTTTTATTTTAATAAGCTTAAGGCCAATGTACAAAATACTCCATATCATCCAATATTTAACATATTCCCGGGAGGCGTTTGCATTCGGATTGTGTAAAGAGAAAAGAAGGAAAGAAAGGATGAAGCAGACAAGCCCTAATTCCTGAAACACGGGGTCCAATTATTACAACCACTCCCACAGACCTGTGGATGTTCCTCCAAATATTTCCACCTTTTGAATTCCTCCATGTGTTGTTTTCCGTCTCTTCTCCTCTCTCTATTCTCTGAGGTAATCGTTAGAACTTCCTCTGCCCCTGTATTTCTTTCCGGGCCACGGCCTGCAGCGCTGCCCTGAGTAAACATCAGGGACCGGCCCCCGGCTCGCCTCCACTGCAATATTGATTCTTTGGTGTGGCGCGGCAGTGAAGAGCACACACTGTGACCGCTCCACCCCGCTCCACCAGATAGGTCGGAGTCTGGTCCTCCAGGAGAATCGCTGCTGGCGGATCAGCCGGTTGATTTAAAAAGGTCTGCCTGTGTTAGAGCTCGTCTTTCACTGAGCGTCTGTTTGATGCAATACCACAACGTCAGGGCTGGAGTATTCCGATCCTTTACTTAAGTAATAGTACTGATCCCACACTGTGAAAATACTCTCTTACAAGTAAAAGGCCTTCATTAAAAGTTACTTATGTGACCTGTGTGTTGCTCTAGCTGTCTTCTGTCTGCACAGCTCCACCTGGACTGATGTCTCCTGTTGCTCTGGTCTAACATCATCTGGCCAATGACTACGCTGGAAAACTAGCCAGCTGGCTAACACTGGCATAGAGATGTTAATTATTGTGTGTTGTCCTTTATAAAATAAAGAATAAGAATAGCAGTGTGCAGCTATCATCAGCAACATGTACTTAAAGTAAAAGTACTCAATGCAGAGCTCTCCTCCCGTTAGGATCCAACCAGCGGTGTGTTCAATGGTCTCGTCATCTCAGCTGTTTCATTTCTAATAAAACTTCAGATCATAAACTACACGTGTTTAGTGTATATAAAAAGATTAGAGAGAGAGTTTTGGGGACTTTTTGTCTTAATGCAGAATATTTTTTTCCTTTTCAATGTGTTTGATTTCTACATGTTCATCATGTGCTATATCATATTATTTTCACTGGACAACCAAATCAATCTGAACTCAAGATCCGTGTACTTACTTACGCGGCGCAAACTCCATTCAACGATGGAGAGTGTGAGTTTTGGGAAATCTATAATCATGTTATAGTTGATGTAATAATGTTACATTCCATGCAGATAACACAGCTGGAACTTCCCCTCCTGTAAATCCAGTCAGTCGGTGGAATCTCCACATCCCATCACATGACTGGACCAACAACTCAACTTGGAGCTAGTCAGTGCACCTTGACTTTCCAGGTTACAAAATGCATAATAATATAATATAATCTATTGTTTTTTTTCTTCAATTGTGTATTTTGATATGCCAAAACACATTGTAAACTTACTTTGAATGTTTTAGTTTGTCTTTCCATGTCCTCTTTAAAACAGAATTTTTAATATGTGTCACTCATTTATAAAAATATGGATGAGAACACTTTAAAAGATATTCTATGAGCAGTAGTTATACTAGTATAAGAAGTAGTAGTATTGTGTAGTAGTATAGCAGCAGGACTCCAGAGTTGAGACCTTTCCACTCTCATGACAGGAAGTTTAGGAGAAGCTTTGGGATTTAACCCTTTGTGTTGTCCTCAGCTCAAATTTGACTCGTTTTCAACGTTTTTTTTATCCTAAATATGGGTTTCTTTTAACCACATTGCCCAAAATAACATGGAAGCCTGCATTTATGTTGTATGCAACCCAAACAACATTCTTTGCCGTTAAAATGAATGATGACTTGCATTGCATTTTGGGTGTTTTATTTCAATTTCATAGCATTAGTGTCCTGACGACACTGACATGAAACCAGCCTGGGACTCAGCAGTCCTCTGATATTACCTATCACTCCAAATAATCCAGCATTTCTGCCTTGTTTTGACTGAAAAAACAGGTATAATGTCATATAAATTAGGTTCATTTACCATGAATAAAAAAAGCGTCGAAATAATATAAGTGACAAAAACCTTTAACCCTTGTGTTGCCTTCCATTCGACCACCTACTTGAAAATCTTCCACACTTTCTGGCGTTTTCGTCTCTTTTATCGACACGTTTGTCTCTTTTTTTCAATGTTTTTGGCTTTTTTTTTTACATTTATTGCTTCTTTTCACAACCATGTACAAATACCACTAACACTAACTTATTACCAGGGTTACACTCATTTTTGGAATTCATGGTCAATAAACATCATTCACAGAAAATTACCTAATACCTAACACCTAACCTAATACCACAATTATGAACCATGTGGACTCACTTTAAAGGAAGGATAATTACAGAAGGTTATATATCAACGTTCAGTCTGTTTTTTTTTCCAAATGCAGTTTCTTTTTATAAAACACCCAAGATTCAATGAAAGTGGAGATCCTATCTGTTGTTGGACTTGCAAAGCGCAATGTGTGCACTCATCCGAGTCATTTATGAGTAATTAAAATTAAGAAGTTAAAAATAAACCCATATCTCTGATACAGACAATTTATAAAACAAGTCAAATTTGACCTGAAGACAGCACAAGGGTTTTTAAAAAGCATCAAAGGCATTAAGAAAATTTGATTTTGACCTGGAAGTTCATGGTTGACGGGAAGACAGCACGAGGGTTAAAATGTTAAAGATTTACCTTGAAATCGGCGTAAAAGAAAAGACAACAGCGGTGGAAATGTCAGAGCAATAAAGAGTTGCAGGGGCTGATGGGATTGATGGGCTGCTAACCCCTGGTCTGTGGCTCCTTGAGGCCCTTATGTAATCCTGGACCTGGTTCAGCCTCGGCCTCTGTGGATTCCTGCTGTGTTACTGGATAGCCTGCTGTTACCGCTCCGAGTGTAGGTCAAACATATCAGCGAGCAGCCATCAGGAACATCTCTGCTCTGCCTCCAGCCGTTGCATAAGGGTTGCCATGGAAGTGAGTCGGGGTTTCCATGGCGTTGTGCTCATTGTTGTGAGAACATTGGGTTTTGGCCTGTGCCACTCAACTAATGCCATGGGCTGTAGATTAGAGATATGAAAGGACATGTACTGTTCCGTTCACTGGCAAAATCCATGTTGTAGTTCATAAAAACGGATCTTTTAATTGGTTCTTTAATGAGACAAAGCAAGCTACACCAGGAGAAAAAAAGCTTGTTTTTTTGTTATGACAACTGCACTCTTACATACATTTTTTTTACAGTCATGGACTCCCTTTGTATAACACCACACAAATCTATATACTCAATGGCTTTTTAGAGTTTTACTTGAAAAATCGGATCTTCTGGTATGTGTAATTAAATTGTTGTTTTTTGTGTTTAACCGCTTGAGGTTGTGTTCGCTTTCCAGGACTGCCCTCCTCTTGCCCATCCAAGCTGACCTTTGACCTTTGGCTTTCCAAAGGGGAGAAGAATTCACAACAAAGTTTAGAGTTCCTAAAGGATGAGCTCATAGTACATAAACCTAGGACCTTTGCTTTTGAAGAGCATGCTTTTCTCATCTTTAAAGTACGTTTTCATATATTTTTTGTCACATACAAAACAAAAAAGTCCAATATATACATCCTCCATTTGTCCCGCATTGCAACCACAGGTCTCTTGTCCTGCGCCAGTTGCAAAGACCGTATTTGATGTTTTTTGGGCCACCAGTCCAGTTGAAGCATCCGTGTTTTATGTACTCTTGGTTTCTACGTTTACTTGAATCATGCAGTTCAAAAGAAGGAAACAAAATGATAATGGACATTTCTCTCTCTTTAGAAATCCTTTGAAGCAGTTGGTCAGTTCAGCGACAAAGTCTCACAAACTGGAAAGAATTCCTTTTGAAGCGCGATGGTCCATCCGGGCCCGTCTATTTGCTGCGTCAGTTTCGAAGATTATTCATATTGTGTACCATCACGACACGGTCTGCCAGTCTGCAGCACATCTGGCAGTCTACAGATGGAACTGAAGAGATGTGAAGTGGGATGGGGGAAGAGGGGTGGGGGGGGGGGGGGCAGCAATAGTGGACTTTTTGGGTCAGGGGGGCGCCGTCGGAGCTTCTTCTTCATACCGGCCGGTCCACAGCATACTGGCAGGGGCTCAGGTTGGACACAGGGTTCTGCACTGCCGGGTAAGCAAAGTTGGTGTGCTGCTTGGCTTTGAGCCGCAGGCTGGCCAGGCTGGAGTTGCAGGTGTCTCTGTACATGTAGGGGCTGGCTGTGGTGGCGTAGGGGCACGTGGCCGCGCTCACCGCTACCGAGTTGAGCGCCGTGGGGCTGTTGAGGTTGTTGAGGTTGCCCAGGTTGTTGAGCCCCGTAGTGGGAACCCCGGCCACTGCTGAGGGCACCATGCCAGAGGCCATGTTCATGGAGGGGATGGAGCTGGGGGGGGAGAACATGGGCTGGGAGGACAGGGGGCTTACATTCATTGAGTTAAAGAATGGGAAGCTCTTGGCAGAGAGCGGGCTGCTCGCTAGGCTCTTGGTAGCCCAGTTGTTGTAGGAGTAGCCGGTGTACATGTCGTCGTACGGCTGCATGAGTCCATTGAACTGGGCACCGAAGCCGTTTTTGCATAACTCCGCCTGCTGGTTCCTCTCGCGCTTCCTCCACTTAGCACGGCGGTTCTTGAACCAGACCTAGGGTAGACAAAAAGGAGAATCATCTGTACCACTGCAGTCCTCGTGCCTTTATCACTTTATGTCCAGGTTGGTGTTCATGTTGTGGTTTATGTTGTGTCAGTCATTGTTAATTTCCTTTAATTGTATGTTATGTACTTGGGAATGTAATCAGTCTTCTCATGCCAGTAAAGCTTTTTAAATTGAATTGAAATAGAAACATAAGTTCAGTCAACCCTCTTTGAATCCTGGTGCTCCTTTAAAAACTTTATTTCCAAGCTCAGGTTTTTCTCAAAAATATAAATATGCATGACTAAAAAAAAACGATACAGCACAGTATAGTGATATTTTACGAGGCAATACTGTATCAATACACAGATGCTAAGTATGGATCTATAATTATATATGTGTTGGTCAGTTTGTCCCATTTTACAGCATTAAATTGAAGTGAAATGAACAAACAGAGAAATATATATTTTTAGATAAAATAGATGTCATTTGAAATTGGGAAAAATGTAATAAATTGCAATATAGCGCAGAATATTATTCTATGTCTAAAATCACATTATCAGGGTATCGTGATGATATGGTATCAGGAAGCGTCTGGTGATTCCCACCTCTAATACATATAGAACAGTCTCATTTATGTTTTGGAGAAGGAAGACCTTAAGATATTAATTATTAAATTCTCAGCTACTCAGCTTCATCAGGACTGTGTAGGTGTGTTGTAGTCAGAACCAGTGAGACGAGCACAGCTATATGGAAATAACACTCATAGTAGGAAGCACATTAATAATGACGTTTTTATTCAACTGTATTAAAAAGATGAAAGAAACTGACACTTAATAATAATTTTTAATTTTTTGGATCTTCATTACAATTTAAAGAAAATGACTTACCACAACTTGGGTCTTATTTTGGTAGTTGTGTCCATCATTTCTATCTGATATTGTTGTACTATCTGCTGAGATCTATATAGATCTATATATGTGTATATATGTATATATAAAGGAGCCTAGAGTTTCTATTTTTTTTAATCCAAAGGTACAGATGGTACGATTTGTTTAAAAGGCTGATGTACAGATACTTTGTAGACTCAGTGGCTTTGAATAGTTTTACTAAGGAAATTAAGAAATACATAAAACATAACTATAAAAGCTGTCCTGGCTGTAGGTACGTGGCTGTTTGCCACATCTCCACCATAACTCTGAGTTCAGTAAGAATGATGGCCATAACACCATGTGGTTAAAAAAAAGTTGTAAAAGTTACAGAAATGCCAGTAGTAGAATGTAACTAAGTACATTTACTCATGAGTACTGTACTTCAGTCCAAATGTTGAGGTACTTGTACTTTACTTGAGTCTTTTCTTTTCATGTTACCTTATACTACTACTCTATATTCTACTTTAGTATTCTACTTTACTGCTTTAGTTACTAGTTACTTAAGTTACTATATATTATATGAGATGTTTTCAGAGCTTCACCAATAATTTGAATAATTGTAATTTTTGCACAGATGGAAAAAAAATAGAGTGACAGAAGAAGTTATTTTCCAATGACTTTTACCCTAACTATCAGAAAGTGTCAGGAGCCAATCCAGTCTAATTCTAAAACCCATCTAGTCGGAGTATCCTAACCCCTCTCAAATACTTTCAGTAATTTTGTGTGCATATGAATCCGGAATTTTCGAAAGACATAATGATCCCAGAAAGTAAGTGAAGTGTATCATCAAACAGTCATATTAGGCAAGGCTTATTAAAACTAATCATTGACTTATTTGAATAGTGAGATCCCGATGAGAGAAATGTCAGAAAATGGCAATCTTCACATTTGTCATTTTATGGTCCTATATTTGGAGGATATGAATTGGATTAAAGCTTAAGAGGAAAATCAAAATTGAGGGTTTTTTAGAAATTAAAACTGTAAAAAAGTTCCTCTGAGGGTAAAGTTGTGGACCAACTTTTGCTTTAAACTAGACAGAAACCTTTCACTTGTGCATGGAAACAGATCTATAAACAGCATCTGACAGAAGTTTCCTGGTCATCTGCATTTGTTTGTTTTACATCAAAATGAATTGCTATTAAATGTTTCCTCTCTTATACCCTCGTTAGACTTCTACAGGCTTTTCCTGTGTTGATCCTCAGCCGTCTCTCTGCTGCTTTGGCATACGCGCTGCGTATCATCCAATCCTCCGTGATCACAGTAACAGAATGCTGTTGGCCATTAATATGAGCAGAAAGTGCATGACTCTGAGTTTTCCATCCCACTTAGTGACAGCAGGGGAAGCCCCAGGCCAGGGGACAGAAGCTACCCAATCTTTACGGTGACTCGGAGGCAATGCTGTTTGAAATGTTGAATGTCAAGGTCCCTGGATGGCTCGACTGCCACATGAGTACGTCGTCTGTGGAATGCTCAAATGATTGCATAGGAAGGAGATCAAAGAGATCCTTTAAAGAACCACTGATGTTTTGCAGTGTAACGTACATTGCTGTGGTTCAGAAGTCCGGGACCCTTAGGGGGTCCTCAGAGTTACTGCAGGGGGGCCGCACAATTGTTGCAATTATTATTTCCCAAAACTAAAGTTTCTCAACATGAATCCAACATATATTGGACACCACACTACTACACTAATGCAACCTGGACATTTGGTTTATTTAAATTTACATTTTAGCATATTATTTAAACAGTTGCACATTTTTGTTCCCCCATCCTGTACATATTCAAATATTTGTTCTTTTTACTTTATTTGTATTATTATTTCATGTATATTGTATGTATGTATATTTTTCCTAGTATTTCATTTATATTTATATTTGTGCTTTGTGACTGATTTTGCTGCTGTAACACAGGAATTTCCCATTTTTCTTGGGATCAATAAACATCTATCTATCTATCTATCTATCTATCTATCTATATTATAAGCAAATTTAAATCAGCCTATTTGGAAAAAAAAAAACATTGATAGGCTTACTGTCCCATAGTCACATTTACAGTGACTTATTATTTAAATAGCTTTAAAAAGGTATGTATAAAAGCTTTTGCCCACCCTACATGTTACTCTAGGCCCAGTTTAATATGCAACTTCATTTTATATCATGTTGTAGGGGGTACCTAATCTGTCTCTCTCAGTTAAGGGGTCCTTGGCTTAAAAACATTGAAAACCCATGATGTATTCTGAATGACAAGTTCTGAGTTCTTAATGGAGAAATATATAGAACTCAGGCCTCCTTGGTGATATCGGCATACTGTAGAGGCTTAAGCTACACAGCATTACCTTTGAAAGATGTAAAATTAAAGACAAAATAAATTAAGATTGACTTTATTAATGCTGAACTGGGGAAATTTCTGTGCTGAATTTAAGATTACAAGTCATAGCCCTTGATATCAGTCCGGTCTCTGTTGGAATAATGTGACCCATGTGCAATCTAAAGGCTCTGTGCCAATGCAGGAACTAGTGTGACATTGATGTAGAGTAACAGAAGTTAACTGTGTGGAAGTAACACGCACAACTTGCTGCCGAACCTTAAACCTGTCCAATGAACAGACTGGTGTAAAAGACTGTAAACACAACATCTGATATATTATCACCTCATTCACTTGCTAGTCATGAACAGTTGCTTGTCTACACATCCTGCCAAATATGGAGCTACACAACATTCATCAGTCATATTCCAAGTCCAACACTCACTCAGCTTTTAGCTCCTAAAAGATCACACGCCATGCGCTACCTTTATCTGTCTGCTGGACAGGAAGTGGAGTTTATCCACAGTGGGTTTGTCCATATGAGTAACCACTTCATCATTACACCCAGTCATGTGAGTCAATGTTAATTATGAAATATAGGCAATTAGACCTAAAGCATTTTCCCCGTGCCTGAACCAAACTGCAATACTGCATTTGCTCAGATATTGTAAAAATAATTATGTTTAATTTTATTATTAGTGCTGAAAACTTGCAAAAAAAAATTGTGGGCAAAAGTGGCTTAATATATGATTCTTATATAATCCCATGCAACAGGTGAGTATAGATTGTTGAGAAATGATCACTGAGGTGTTCTGATAAATTTAAGTTAATAAGATGGTGAAAACATTCACACAGAAAAGCATTGCCACAGATGTGAGCGGCTGAACATCAGCACGTTATTTTAATGGTGAGCGTGTCAGCATGCTAATGTTAGCAGTTAGCTCTAATCCCAGCTAGAGACCAGAACACATGTAGCATGAGCTGGTTTTGTGGCATACTCTGACGGTCCTATTATCAGACAGGTTGAGTGAAATTTGATCTAGATACTCTGGAATCACAAATAAGCTTCAAAGGTCTTTACAGTGTGTGTTTAGCATAGCATCCTGTACAGCACGGTCCAGACCCATGAGGGACTGTTATCAGTGTGTTCCATCAGGCTGCATCTTTGATGACTAACAACAGCTCTCTGACGGATCACATGGATCGAGCTGACAGGTGAAGTATTTTGGGCATGTAGGGGTTAGAAAGGCTGCTGATAGACATTACTAGGGTCTGTTTTCCTTTCAAAATAACAACCAGGAATGTGTGCTATGTGACCTTTCATCCAGCCAACATTAATTTGATCCATTACTTGTACGGCAGGCCAGGGACTGTTTTGTCATCCATCAGAATGTGTGTCCTCCTGCTCCATATAGCTACAATGAGTGGATCGCTGGTTGTGGGCACACTGCTGCACCTCGAACATTAAGGAGACAACTACAGCTTTGGTCCAGGGAATAAAAAACATTGCCCCTAAACCTACATTCACTTTTTTTTCTTGTATTTTGAAAAAGCTAGTAAAAGGACCTTTAGTTAGTTTTTAAATCAGGATTTAAAGCTATAGTGCGTAGTTTTGGTCCCCCTCATGAGGAATTCTAAGTATTGACAACAATGTTCGGCGCGTCCACATGATACAAGCCTTCCGTGGTCGCGCACAGAGGTTTATAAAAACATGATGGACTCTTCAGAAGAGGAAATCTTTTTCCACTTGAGGGAAAGTCACCAAACTGAACTGACGGAATAAGTGTTACTTGGCTTAAATGTAACAAATGTTTATCAATATCAAAAAGTTATGCACTAAAGCTTTAAAGTGTAAAGTTTGAGGGTGGCACTGAAGGTAAGGCCATGGTTAATTGGAAGTCATTCTTCGGATCTACGGGACAGCTCCTAAGGAGCTCTGCTCTCCACAAATGTGTAGATCATCAAGTGTCCAAAATGCTGTATTAAATTGCAGACTTTCATTTTAACAAACACTTTTCTGATTAGCACACCTTTAGTCTCCCATTGCCTTCCCTTCCTCCACAGCCCTGCAGAGGAGAGTCTGGCGAGACCACATAGGATTCTGGGATTTTTAGGCACCGGATGGAGCCACGGGGCCTCTGCTAAATGGTCTCAGGTAGGAGGTTGTTTTGGTGGAACATGTGTACGTTCAGAAGTAGTCTGAGTCCTCAACAGAAAACTCAGATTGGACAGATAGTCTAGCTAGCTGTCTGGATTTACCCTGCAGAGATCTGAGGACCAGGTAACCATAGTCCTCAGATTGGACAGATAGTCTAGCTAGCTGTCTGGATTTACCCTGCAGAGATCTGAGGACCAGGTAACCATAACCATAGTCCTCAGATTGGACAGATAGTCTAGCTAGCTGTCTGGATTTACCCTGCAGAGATCTGAGGACCAGGTAGCCATAGTCCTCAGATTGGACAGATAGTCTAGCTAGCTGTCTGGATTTACCCTGCAGAGATCTGAGGACCAGGTAACCATAGTCCTCAGATTGGACAGATAGTCTAGCTAGCTGTCTGGATTTACCCTGCAGGACAAGGTAACCATAGTCCTCAGATTGGACAGATAGTCTAGCTAGCTGTCTGGATTTACCCTGCAGGTAACCATAGTCCTTATAAATCCACCAGAGGAAGGGGACCAACATCCAACGGTTCTTCCAGCGGCATCGGAGCAATACCCTAAATGAATAGTCGTCGATATAGACTAGCACACCTTCAACCAGGGAGGAATCGGCTGCTGTGATACAGATACGACGAGGGCAGAGTGTGGGTACCTACCCTGACCCGTGCCTCCGTGAGGTTGGTCCACACTGCGATTTCCTCTCTGGTGCTCATGTCGGGGTAGCGGTTTCTCTGGAAGGTGGCCTCCAGCTCCTGCAGCTGCTGGCTGGTGAAGTGAGTCCTCTGCCGCCGCTGCTTCTTCTTCAGAGAGCCGTCGTCAGCGCTGGACTCATCCAGCTGGTTCTGGTGGGACTTCTCTGTGTCTGCACACACAGAAAGACAAATAATCTCATAAGAGAACTGGCAGGTGCAGTTTGGGTAGGAAGATAGATAAGAGTGGACAGAATAACATAATGTGAACATAATGCATCACTTGTACTGAACAATTGTAGAAATGCATACACTGTAGGTGTGTTACACATTTACGTAGTGTTTCGAAAAAAACTGTAAATGGAAATATATGAATTAATCTGGAAATCCAGACCCAAATCCGAAAGATTAAGGGTCTGGCACTGAGTAATGAAAGTTGCCCATCTCGAGGGAATTGGATAACAGTACGACCGATCACAACAACACACGTGGTGACGTATCCAGGGCCACATACGCTTAGCTACCAGCGGAGCTAACTGGTAGATTTGACTGTCGTCATCTGTTTAGCTAGCCTCTGGCCCCGCCTACATCAGATACACCGATGTGATTGGTGCAGCTGGCCTATGGCCCCGCCTACATCAGATACACCGATGTGATTGGTGCAGCTGGCCTATGGCCCCGCCTACATCAGATACACCAATGTGATTGGTGCAGCTGGCCTCTGGCCCCGCCTACATCAGATACACCAATGTGATTGGTGCAGCTCGGCTACAAGGGCATAGTTAATGAGCAACATTACTCGATGCCAAAAGGAACTCGCTGAGCAAATTCAAATTGGAGTTCCAGAGTAGTAAGAAGGTAATTGTAAGAGAAGTACCCAAATCAGTAGATCCTATACAAAAGGAACCTTTGACACTATATTAAAGTTAAATAAGCACAAATGTATTTATTCAACCAGTCCTCCAAACCATCCGACCATATGGGGGGTTAACAGGTAGTTAGGATCTGAGGAACAGTTGTTGATGGATAATCACAGACGGCTGTCTGATCCATCATCTCTTTATTATTATGTTTTTTTTTGGCAATTTGGTTAAAAGAAATCCTTATTTGAAACTTTAGGAAATGGGTGACCCAGGTTCAGGTTCAGGTTACTTTATTGGTACCCATGAGGGAACTAGGTTTACTGTCTAAGAGGCAGGGCATCCTTACAACTTTGTAGACCACCACATATTAACAGACAAAAAATATTACCAGATTCCATAGTCCTTTCAAAGGAACTATAGGAAATTACAAATCAGTTCCTTTCTAGTGAATTGTAAGGATACTATGGGACCTGTAAAGTAATATGTTACCAGTAGTACATTGTGAAAGCGTTGCAATGCATATGTAAATACACTCAGGAAGCAGCTGAAAGGAGAGCTTTACTTTTGCAGATGATTTGAATCCTGCTCTGTGCCTGTCAGAGTCTAATTGGCTGAATACTAGATAGAGAAGCAGAACCACCAACACTTAAAAAGCGAACACATCTGTAAAACAGCACATTGTTCCGACACCTTTCACCCTGATCTGCATCAGCACTATCCCATCCCTGCTGATACTGAGTGGATGTTATTATGGGATCAAACATCATGTGAAGTCCCTCCATCCCACAGGCTGGAAAATGACAAGAATGAGTTTGACATTGCCAAGAGAGAATGATTCCAAACACTGCATTTCGCTCAAAGACGTGCAGGAGCAGTGAGGGATTGCATTTGGCCCCCAGCGCAGTGAGTTTAAAGGACCACACATCCATGTTATGTCTGCCAAGGCTTCTCTCTGCCAGATCTGACTCCTGCAATTGGAGGACCTCACAGAAAGACGTGAAATTAGTTGGCCAGCTAATCCTGCGGATCAGGCTTTTGTGACTGGGGCAAGTTGGGCTCTGTTTGGCGAGGGCTTAGCTCTCTGAGCAGTTTGAAATGATCAGCGGGGTTTAAAAAGAGGCTCCCCAGGTCCGCTGGAAAAACCAATAAGGGCCAGGCTGAGGCTGTTATCTGGCAGTAAACTGACACTGGGTAAGCTGTCACTTAAGGCCAAAGTCTATAACACAATAGTGAGGAAAGGGCAGCCCTTTTTAGAGTGGCGCGCTGACCAACAATAGGAGCAATCTGACTGGTAATGTGCCGACATGACAGAGCCGTTCCAGGTCAGCTTCCCCGACAGCTTTAATCTGGGGTAACAACTGCAGGAGGCTTTTAACCAAATCACTTTTCAACATCGTGTTTTTACAGAAAAAAAAAAGCTGTCGTGACTGAACGGCTACTCTAAAGGGTCAAATCAAAGTCAGTTCTTACAGGAGCTGCACCTTTTTTTTTCAAAGAGAAAGCTTAGAATAAAGACACGGATCATTCAGCAGGGCAGTGCGTGCCTCGGGCATGGGCGGCAGCGAGCTGCGGTGGGGCGCGGCGGTCCGCATTTAAGGACCTATTCTGGGTTCATTATGCAGGTACAGGCTACCTTTAAAAACAAAACCCATCATGGATAATTCAAGACAGAACATATTCATGTAATCATAAGTCATTTTGAAATCGCTAGGACATGACTATTTGCTGGAATCTTGTGTGTGTGTGTGGAAGAGCTTCCAGAGCCTTCCCCACTCTCTCAGAACTTTAACCACAAACCAAATGAAAACTTAAACTTGTGCATATTATTTCCCACATTGCCAGCAAAACATGGGGGGGGGGGGGACTGAACTCTTCAATTATTTGTCATTTTGCTGGATTAAAAACTAGTCACATTGTAAACACTTAGCAATTTCATTACTGTGCAATGTTTATTTCATATTTAATCATTTAATTTCATAACTGTGCAATATATATTATTTAATACTTTTGATACACCAATAACTGTGCAATTTTATGACTGTAATGTTATTTTTTATAATGCGTCCATATTTATCTGTCTTACTATTTTATTTATGTTTATAGTTGTCTCTGGAACTGTGCACCTCCCCCCCCCCTTTTCTTTTGCACTACTTATATTTTATATTTGATATTTTGTTCCATGTTATATTCTTTGTTTTGACCCTGGAAAGGTTTTGCTTCAGTCTTGTTGCACTGAGATTGCACATGTGTAAAATGATAATAAAGGCTTTCTATTCTATTCTATTAAACACATGAAATCTCATAAATACTGAAATTAGCTTATGAAATACCAACTGTGTGTAGGTTTTTCATTACAGAATGTTTACTCATATTATTGAGATGAATATGTCATCATACTTTTTCTTATTTAATTTATATCATTGGGTTTAATTGAACTGCACAAAAACTCAACAGTATTTGAGGCTTCTATTGTGAAAATATAGATCGATAAAATATGTAAATTAGGTTTAGATTTACACAGATAAAAAAAAAATACTAATAACATCTGGGCTGCACCATATACATAATACGTGATTTTTTTTTATCAACTGGTGCAACATACACATCGTTAAAAGGCTGCAACATGTGTGGCCGGGTTGGTTCAGTGGTAGAACGGGCGCACATGTACTTGGAGGTTTATTCCTCAATGCAGAGGTCCAGGATTCGAATCCACCCTGTCCTGATTTCCTGCATGTCTACCCCCCCCCCCCTTTCTCATCTAACTGTCCTGTCACAATTAAAGGGCTAAACACCCAAAAAATAGTCTTAAAAAAAAGGCTGTGACTTATACACTCAGAGATGTTTTGGTTTTGTCGTTATTTTTTAACTTTTATATTCAGTTCAATGTCCAATTTGTTCAATAACAGAAAGTTGGAAATGATTTCCAGTTTGTTGTATTTTAGCGGCAGAACTGAGAACACTTTACCTGTTTATAATTTAAAATTGTATTACAAGTAATGTAGTTATCTTGATATTCCACAATGTGATCGCATATCGCATATTTCACTCATATTGTGCAGCTCTAATTGCATTATTAAAAACAACACGCAAGCTACAGATTTGTCAGCGTGAAAGAAATGCACCTGAGAGACGTTTCTGTCTATGGTAAAACAGCCGGCTTTTTCATGTCAACATTTAGACGCTGTAAAAAAGCATCATGTCCCAGAAGAGACAGAGACGCAGAGAGCAAGGGGGTTGTAGTGAGACGGGGACAAGCTCCAGGCGTCCTCCTCCAGCAGCAGGAGACACACCAAGCTCCAGGCGTCCTCCTCCAGCAGCAGGAGACACACCGAGCTCCAGGCGTCCTCCTCCAGCAGCAGGAGACACACCGAGCTCCAGGCGTCCTCCTCCAGCAGCAGGAGACACACCGAGCTCCAGGCGTCCTCCTCCAGCAGCAGGAGACACACCGAGCTCCAGGCGTCCTCCTCCAGCAGCAGGAGACACACCGAGCTCCAGGCGTCCTCCTCCAGCAGCAGGAGACACACCGAGCTCCAGGCGTCCTCCTCCAGCAGCAGGAGACACACCGAGCTCCAGGCGTCCTCCTCCAGCAGCAGGAGACACACCGAGCTCCAGGCGTCCTCCTGCAGCAGCAGGAGACACACCGAGCTCCAGGCGTCCTCGTCCAGCAGCAGGAGACACACCGAGCTCCAGGCGTCCTCCTGCAGCAGCAGGAGACACACCGAGCTCCAGGCGTCCTCGTCCAGCAGCAGGAGACACACCGAGCTCCAGGCGTCCTCGTCCAGCAGCAGGAGACACACCGAGCATTCTCTCCCAAATACTTTGTGTTTGACAGTTTGTTACGACCGGATTTCTAACCCCACACAGTTTAACAAGCAATTAGATTGGGTTACACACACACACACACACACACACACACACACACACACACACACACACATACACACACACACGCACACACCACTAGATTTAAATAGAGAGGAAGGTGGGTTAAAAACAGTGGTGGAGGAAGTATTCAGATCCTTTACTCGAGTAGAAGTACTCATACCACACTGTAAAAATACTCAGTTACAGTAAAAGTATCATCATGAACATGAGTATTTTTAGAAAGCGTAAAAAGATCCACCCATAAACTACATGTGGTTATTGTGCAGGAATCTTAATGTGAAAAATAACTAGTAACTAAAGGAACTAGTAACTAAAGGAACTAGTAACTAAAGGAACTAGTAACTAAAGCTGTCGGATGACTGTAGTGGAGCAAAAAGTAGAATATTTCTCTCTGAAATGTAGTGGAGTAGAAGTAGAAGGTAACATGAAAAGAAAAGACTCAAGTAAAGTACAAGTACCTCAACATTTGGACTGAGTACAGTACTGGAGTACATGTACTTAGTCCCACTACACCACTGGTTAAGATGCCATGGGCTGCATGGAGAAGTTAGAGAGGGAGTGGAGAACTCCATCCAGGTGATTATTTGTCACATAACAGCTGATCATATTCCATAACTGGGACTAGATGAAACGGTCAGTAAGGGTAACGGGAGAGAGAAGCTTCCAGGAAGAGCCCTCCACCAATCAACAGGCCACCTGTCATCACGTGACCAACGTCAGGGCAACAGGTTAACCACAGGGAGAAATCCAAGGCCATCAGATGGAAAGAGTTATTATTTCATAGCTCAATTTCTTATTCTGTCTCAGTCCTGAGGGAGTAGTTTCCTCAGTCACTCCTTTGGTTTGCTGATTTTTGGAGATGATTTAACACAGATTCCTAAATATGGATTTTCACTTCTTGATTTCCAATTGTGCTGAATGGAATCAAGGCGCGTGCGCGCGGAGTCGGATGACCCTCTCGGGAGGGATAGCTTTCTCTCTTTTGCAATTCATTTTCTTATTCAAAGTCAAGTGAGCGCGTGCTGTTACGGTCCATCCGCTGCGCCTGCGCAACAGACAGTGGAGCTCCCTGCAGAGCGCCCTGGTACAGGGCCTCCCAAAGCCTCCAGCCCTTTATGGTTTATAATAGATTTTATTTCTATCTGTTTAATCAGCGCTGATTAAACTGAGCTCGAGCTAAAAAAAAAAAAAAAAAAAAGCAGTCGGTAATCGTCCTCTGGTTCTACCTCGGTCTGGTAGAAAAGCAGAAAATAATAATTAACAGCAGATGGTTTTGGAGCCGGTTTGCATCCATAATTTATTGAAGATATTGCGCAGAAACAAACACGATTATTATTATTATTATTATTATTATTAATAATAATAATAATTACCCTAGTATTATTTTAATCATTACAGAATGTTTTATTGCCATTGTATTATTGCATATATGTATATGTATATGTATATATGTATGTATATATGCATGCCCGGTGCCGGGGCTGGAGCTCACTGACCGCTGGTGTCCTGGCCTTTACATCCCGGCTCGTGCTGCGGGGTCCCGGAGTCGGAGAGCGACAGCGCCGGGCTGCGGGCCTCACTGTCCGTCAGCAGGTTAAAATCCATAACCAGGCTCTGCGGACACGCACACGCACACGCACGCGCGCACACACACAGACACACAAACCCGCACGCACACGCGCACACAGAGACAGAGAGACACATGTCAGTCTTCATCCTCCCATCTTCAACGACATAAGATCATGAGAACTATGATCATCTTGTCTTTCAATGGGACATTTTTGTCCTCTAAGGGTCTGTGTCTGGATCCTAACTTTAACTGACACCACTAATAATCAATTATAATTGTAACATGCATAATACAAATTTCACATCATCATAATATTTCAGTTGGTTGATCATTTTCACATACTTGCCTATAATATTCCTGTCATATTCCTAAAACTAAATCAGGAACATTGTAAGTATTCCATATGATGCTGCGTCTCACTTCCTGTAATATTCTGAAGAAGTAGGCTTCAAATAAACATTTAGATCGTTTTAATTTTTCATTCACTTGGCTCATTTTTCCTCTGGACATTACTAATTTAATAACTAAAAGCCTGATATAACACAGCAAAAAGCTTAATAAACACAGACCAATGCTTTTTGTTGTTGTCACGTTTTCAGGTTATTTTTTATTTTATATCCGAAAGAAACAAATACAACATATTTCCTAAAGACACAATGTGATTATAAAGGTTAGTGCATTAATAATACAGTCATTTATGCAGCATTTATAATTCATCTCATTTTGTCATGATTACCAGTTTTTTTTTCTTTTTGCTTCATTTATATAAATGGATTTTATATTTTAATTTTGTCCCAAACACACTCCCTATCTTCTCCTTAAAGGGTCTGTATAGATTTAGTTTCCTATTTGGGCAAAATATCAATTTAGCTATTTAAATCAGGAAAATGTCCATGTGGTGTGGGTTTGTGTCCGTTTGTTTCTATTTTCTCTCTGATCTTTCCATTGCCCCCCCCCCCGCTGCGGTTGTAATCCCGATCCCTTTGTATGAGCCTGACATAAGCAGCTATAACCAGACCGGCCCTGAATTGACTCTATTTCGGGCTGTGTGTGGGGGGGGCAGTCAAATACACAATGATGTCTCCAAGCCAAAGAGTGGAGATAGAACTGGTGTCAGCCCAAAAATAGCTGCTCGATTATTTATCTGCTATCAGTTAACACCTTGAACATGTGAGAGTGTGTGTGTGGTGTGTGTGTGTGTGGGGGGGGGGGGGGGGGGGCATACACTACGACCAAGCTGTAAGAGGTTTGGAATGATTTATGGCTACAATACTAAAGTCAAAGAATAGGCAGAAGCATAATAATTGTCCTACACTTCAACTGCATCCACAGTTCTGCTCCAAAAAGTACCATCGCTTCATATTGTTCTCATGTGTCCTTATTATTATACAGTTGACTTTATGAAATACTTTCACAGAACATGAAACATGTAGGAGTTCTTCAGTTGGCAAACCACAAGACTGAAGAACAAGTCAAAGACATGTGGAGGAAGAGAAGGGATGGTGAATGTCTCTGTTTCCCCCCCCCCCCCCCGCTGCTATTTACCTCGCATCTCCCAGGACACTGGTGAGTAAGAGCTGAAGCTGACGGGGTTAGGGGGACGTCCCGAGGCCGCCGTAGACCACAAGGACTCCATGTCACCAAAGATCTCAAAAGGCAGTTAACCTCCTCTCTGGGCTGGGGCTGCTGCCAGAGTCTGTCTGTAGGCCCCGCTGTGGCTAAGAGCTTCACAAGCAGCTAATGTAGCTATTGTGGGGAAGGCGTAGCCCTATATGCCCCCCCCCCCCACCTCTCTTGGCCTCCCCCTCTGTGTTTCCCTGCAGTCTGTTTGCCACCATGCCAGTCCTTTGTGTGCCAGTCACATGTGACTTGTGCTGGGGTTAAATGTGAAGCCGGGGGGGGGCATTTCATGACATGTCCTCAAACAATAAAATCCTGAGGGCATGACCTCGGTGTTTAGACACATGAGGATCATAAAACTCATCTGAGAATTTTAGAACAAAATCATCAAAACACAGCCCTCGTGTTGTCCTCCCGGGTCAAAATTAACACTTTTTTTAGACACTCTTATTACATTTTTGTCTCTTTTTTTCCACATTTTGCTTGCTTATTCAATCTTGAAGGTGAAGGATAATCACAGATATGCCAAGGTTCAGTCTGGGTAATGCTAGTAAATTGAATAAAATGCAATTAAAAGATAGATAGATGGAGATCTGACCCTAATTTCATTGAAGAGTGAGTTTTACAGTACTGTGTATTTTGGGGCACGTCGGTTGAAAGAAACACAAATGTCTGATGTAGAAAAGGGTCGAATTTTGAAAACAGGAGGGATAAACAATCCTCAAATAGATATGAAGAGTCCGGTAATTAAAGGGAATTCCGACCAAAAGCGAGACAACTGGGTTTAAAAAGTCTTGGTCTCCTGCTTCGTCCCTCCATGTTCTTCTGCTTTCAACGATTTGAATTTGGCACCAAAAATGATCACTGTCATCACTGTCAGTCATGAGCTTCCTCTTAAAGTCTTCCTCATCCTCACCTAACATTGTGTCAGTCAGTCTGACTACAGAAAGCTTCACCAAAGCCAACCTGCACATTGTGATTAAAGGTTTAGCACCTTCTTACCACTGAGTAGCTGGGACATCTGATAGGTGGCTCGACATTTTTCTTCCATCACAAACACCTGTAACTTATTTTAGCCCTGGGCCCTTCAAAAAAATGCTGCCTTGCACATTGCGAAGTTGTCACTGCTAACACAAAACCATTGTCCAGAGAGTTTAACAGAAAGGCGTGTGTCTGTTACGAACGGGCGTCCTGCTGTCGGCCGGGGGCCTTCCCTGCCTCTCTGGGAAAAAAGATGCGAGACGGAGGAGAAGGTCAAGTCTCCCAGTGGAGGGATTACCTCGGTAAGTCCGCTGCCTCTGGGTTGTGGCTCTGGAATAATGAGACTTTGATATGATCAGTTTCCCTTTGCTCATGACCGAGCGCATTCACTTTATTTCTTCTTCTTTTGTTTAGTTGGATGACTCAAAAACAGCTGATTATCTGTCTGAGTGAAAAAACACGGGACCTACTGTTTGAATGGAAAGGAACTTCTTGGCTTTATTAAGTGCTTAATGTTGCAAGGTGGAATGAGAACAGGTGATCTTACATCTGTCTCGTTCTGATCTGACATAGACATTAATATTATATTTTAAAATATTACAGGAAAGACATAACCAAGTGCCACGCCATCACCTTGGTTGGAGGATTCTTTGGACTTCTTTCCATTAAGATCAAACTGCTTCCTGTCCTTCTGAAGGAGCTAACCCTAACCCTTTCCCTCTGCCCAAACATGAAGATACATGTTATATTCCATGTTATATTCCATGTAATATTCCATGTTATATTCCATGTTATAGTACATGTTATAGTACATGTTATATTACGTGGTTACCTTGTGCTGTGTTGAGCCGTTTCCTGTTTTTTTTTTTGAATGAAGGAGAGTCCAGCAGCAGGTCCCAGTGGCCGTGGACCCCTTCAGTCAGCGTGCTGGCCTGAGAGAGCAACAGCTGTCCCTTTGTGACTAGTATTAGCCAGGTCCGATCATTTGGTCCGAGTTCTAAATGCGAGCCAGTCCGGAGAGCTAAATCGGCCCGTGGCAGTGACGGATGGACGGGGGTCAGTGTGGTGCTGGGAGGCTGGCTGGCCCGGCAGCGGGGGGCGTGCAGGTGATGCAAGCCACTCATTTTGTCCAGAACGAGGTGTCGGTACCCCCCCAACCCCGTCCCAACAGAGCCACACACACACACACACACACATCAGGGGCGCATGATTATATTTCCAACATCCAGAGCCCTCGTGCCCCTCCCTCCGAGCTCAGTATGGCCAACAAGCTCTCACTGAGCTAACGAGCAGGCTGACAGCAGAGACCCCCCAGCTCCTGGACCTCTCCTTCTCTCTCTTTAGTTATTGTTTACTCCCATAATCTTCTATATGTTTCTTGATAGATGAAAAGCTCATTCCACCTCGGTGGAACTCACTGGGATAACTATTTCACTCTTTACTCTTTAGTTTCCATATTTTCACCATCTTCACATTCCCTGATCCATGTTCTCTGTGTGTGTGTTTGTGTGTGTGTGTGTGTGTGTGTGTGTGTGTGTGTGTGTGTGGGTGTGTGTGTGTGTGTGTGTGTGTTTTGGTGTTTTTTTTATGTTTGCACCATAGAGTAGCACATTTAATGAATTGATTAATTTGCTCACAATGAAAATAGAGTCAATTCTGGTTTGGAATAAACGTTTTTTTTTTACACTGAGGGAAATTTCTGAAAATAAAACAAAATATATAAAAAATTAAAACCTGAGCTGATTTGGTTCAGCTTTTACCCCCCTCTTCCTCTGCTACAGAGCATATCAGAGGGTGCAGACTATTTCCTGGACTCCTTGTGGCACTGAACACATCCAGCTGGGATGCCACTGTGTGTTTACTGGTAACGCTGGGGGGGGGGGTCCTGTTCAGGTTGAGTCTCCGCTTTGCATAAGCAGTCGCCCGGTGACACCGATCTCATTAAAATATATATCTAGTGATAATAAGAAAAATAATAATAATGGAAGGGGAAATCTTCTCATTTTTTCGGGAGATTGCCGTTTCCATCTGGCGGTGCGCGCGGCAGACTGCTTGCATTGCCCCGGACTGCAGGCATTAGCCCGGGAATTATTCATCAACACGTCGGGAATTAATTCCCGGGATTAAGAGTTGATTAAGATGTGTGTCACTTTGCGGTCTGGGAACTTATTAAGGGCCTCCTCGAAGAGGCGGCAGATGGAATTCCAGTCCAATGTTTGGAGATGTTAATTTCTGCCCTCCTCTAACAGCCATTTGCATATGATATAGAGAGGGGGGGGGGGGGGGGGGATCCGTGCACAGACAGCCAACACGGGTCCACAGCACTGATTAACACACAGCCTGTCCATATTAACAGTTCATTACTGAGCACCAAAAATTAGATTTCACTGCTTCTGCCTCGGCCTCTAACGACAGGAAAGGGTTAAAAGAGAGCGTCGGGTCCAGGAGCACCTCTGGGCCAGGAACCGGAGTGGCGACCAACTGATGAAGTTATGCCATTATGAGTATGAGTGTGTTTTAAGTTGGCCTAGCATCGCTTTCCTTTTTACACTTTATTGTTGTAAAGAAAATAAACTTTCGAATTAAATGACATTACACCGCTTTGAATGCAGCCTTTATACCTATTCTTTATTTAATATTTAGTTCATATTAATCTTTAATATACTTGTTTGGTTTTTTTTACAAAATATGTGCGTAGTTCACCATGTAGAATCCTACATAATTGGACTTTTTCTGGTAACGAAACCTTTTCTGATTCTGATTTTAAAAGCCTTCTTGGTTAGAGCGGTCTAGACCTGCTCTACCTGTAAAGTGTCTCGAGATAACTCTTCTTATGAATAGATACTATCAATAAAATTGAATTGAATTGTTATTGTGCGATTTAATAAGACATTATGGGAGTTCCCACCTGTTAAGGCCGATGAGGATGATTCATATATTTAAACTCAAATGAAGCTGTACCCGTGCTGAACTGATGCTGGATGCCCGGTGGCGGGCTGCAGGAGGCCGGGGCCGGGCTGCAGGAGGCCGGGGTCGGTCTGCAGCAGGCCGGGGCCTGGCGGCCCGGTGACGCCTGTGTTGACGCACGCGGCTCCGTGCACACCGCTCCGTGCGCACGGCTCCCTGTGCATCACCTAACAACCCATTTACATGCTACCCTGAGGCCAAACGTCAAACTTCGATTAAACAAATGTTATTTCCATACGCCCAGACCAGGAAACAGATGCAGAGCTGCTGCCGAGGCCTGCTGAGGAACCCGGACCCGGCGGGTCGGACTCTTTGATTTTTAGAGAATGTCCTAAAACGACTAACGCGCCGCAAAAAAACCCCAAAATAACTCGTTTAGTAAAAAGATAAAATGCAGATTAGGTTTTTATAGTGACAAATATAAAATAAATCTATTGGGTTACAATTCTATTATTATAATTAAATGTATTATTCTTGTTTCAACAAGGACGGCAGGCCTGTATGTATTCAACTAGGCTATTTATTGTGAGCGGTAGGCTAATGAAGAATGGGCTCCAGGTTTTAGTATTAATACATATGTATATATAGGCTATATACACATATATAACACTTTATGTCCCGGCCCGCAGTTTGGCCGAGGCCAATATTACCGGAATAAAGCCGGTGAGCATGACCGAGATGCTGTTTGTTTCATTATTATGATGATGATAATTGTTGTTATTATTTTTATTAATATTATTATTGTCATTATTAATGTCAAACTACAGTTTCCAATGTCAAGAAGTCGCTCTTAAATATTAAATTGAATGCGTTAGTTTAACGTTGAGGTAATGTGTGTAAAACGGAGGCAAAATGGAAGTGTGTGTGTGTGTGTGTGCGTGTGTTTGTGTGTGTGTGTGTGTGTCTGTGTGTGTGTGTGTGTTTGTGTACAGCTTTGTTTCTGTGGCCCCAGCAGCCACCACCTGCCCCCTATCAATTTCCTCCGCGTGCCCAAATATTTTTGACCTCCCAAATATTTCCCCAGCGTCCGCCGCCGCGAGGCATTTTGGAGAAAGCATAAACATGATAATTCCGTATTTTTTGGGTGGGGGGTGTGGGAGCGTTTCACCCTGTTCCTAAACTCCACACACGCCGACAGAAGCAGAATATCGGGATGTTAGATGAACAAAATAAAAGGGTGACGGTGTAGTGGGGCCCGGCATGGGGCCGCAGCGCGTGCTGCTGTCTGAAATCATTCGTAACGACGGGGACCATTTCGTCTAAGTAGAAGATATTTAAATATGTCTCGTTGCCACCAGTTGCCCGACGTGTCGCCTCTCATCAATAATAATAATAATAATCTGCACCTAGAAGGAACTCCTGCGGTTTTAAACCATATCCAGAGCACTCAAAATCATATTCATGGTACTTAAACATCGAAGAATAACGCGCTGTTGGTATTCTGGAAAGCTGGACATTGTATCTTAGTAGAGAGTTAATGAAAGCCCTAACCTACCCCTCGGCTCGCTCTGGTCAACTTTTACGCACAAACCAAAAGGCGCTGGATGGATTCCAGACGCGCAAAGGAGAAAAAAGAGAGAGAGAAAACAGAGGAGAGAGAGAAAAGTGCGGGTATTTGCACTTACATTGAATCCCTGGTTGGACTGGTCAAATTAATCCGGGGAAAAGGCAAAGAGCTCTGCTACAGGCTGATGGGTGTCCTGGCCTCAGGCTTGCTGGTGACATGGACAAAAAGTTCCCCGGTGCGTCAGAAAGTCAGAAAACGCGTCAGTCACTTTCCTTTTTCTTCTTCTTCTTCTTCTTCTTCTCTTTCTTCTTCTTCTTCTCCTTCTTCTTCTCCTTGTCCTTCTTCTTCTTCTGTTCTTCTTCTTCCCTCTGTGCTGTCAAACATGAAGGCTGCGGAGTAGTGAGGCTTGATCCCCACACAGAGTATGGGGGGGGGGGGGGACTTTATGCTAAATATTGTGCTTGACAGGTCCACCACTGTAGAAAGGACAGCCCCTTACTCTCTCTCTCTCTCTCTCTCTCTCTCTCTTTGCGTGAACATGGGGCACACACGCACGCATAGACAATTGCAAACCCCCCCCCCCCCCCCGCCTCTTTTTTCCATTGGCTCTCTGTCTACAAACACTCTCCATCCCTCCATCCCCGTGCAGCCTCCCCACAGTGCAGCACTCTGTTTACCTGCCCGCGGTGCAGCTCGGAACTGCAAAGGGGGGGGGGGGGGGTATTTATTACTCTTAGGTCCAAATTCAATTGTTTTGTTTTATTACTGTGTTATATTTTATTTCACTTTGATGTTCAAGCTATCTCTTAGCAACAATCAATTTTGAAACAAAAAAGAAGAAGTTCGAAATAAAGTTCCCTGTTATCAATGTTTAACACGTTTTGACATAAAGTGAGTTATAGCATATGTATACATCTCTATTTCCAATTTTGACATAAATATGTATTCATAAGACAAAGGAGGAAAGGTTGAAAATTTTGAAAAAAATAGAGCTAGCTGCAAAAGAAATGCAGTTAGAACTTTAAACAGCTGAAATACGAAAAGTAGCCAAGTTCAATTTCAAACGTAATTCCTGAAAGAAGTTGAAATGGCAAATTAAGGAAAATGATGTAACTGTTTTACCATGAAATGTCAGCTTCATATTCATATTGATGCTACTCCAGCTTGGAATAGGGAGAATGGTGCCTAACCCCTGATTTCCACCAACTGTGGATCGGCTCCGTGCTCCGCCGTCCGTCAACACCACCAGGTCCAGATCTGTTCCAGAACGGTTGCGGCCACGACAGACCGCTGAGGTCACGAGGACCCACGAGATCTTGAGAATTCATTTATGATTGCGCGATATAACAGGAGGTAGATTCTATGTGTCTGAAAACCTCTGACCTGCTGACTTCAGGCCTGTCTCCGCCCATCATGACGTTTCCAAGGTGTAGTGCAGGGAAACATGATCCGCAGACATTCTGCAGTTGGTGGAGATCAGGGGCCAGTTGTTCCACTACGGCCCTATCGTCTGTTCTCGCACGATGTCATGTTGGCGAGCTGGTCAGATCCCCCGGGAGAAGTGCTGTACAGAACTACTGATTTTGGTGAAAGTGGATCATATTTTATGGAGAAGAAGTTTTGTGGTTTCTTCTCTGATGCTGCCTCAACTCTCTGGGATTTACAGAGTTTCCTAATGGACAGAAGGCAGCGGCGCCATTTCAAATGGAGGGGCCAAGCTGGGGCCACATGGGATTTTAGGGCCAACCCTCCATAGGTTTGATTCTACAAAAAGACCAACAATACGCGTATAACACTGAACACAATAATTCTAATTTATTGTTAAGGTACATGTTCTTTTTTAGGTACATAATAATATAAAATATTTGCCACAGTTAGGGGGCCCAGAGGGGGGTCGAGGCTTAAAATGACTGGGCCACTGGCCCCCCTTGGCCCACAGCTACAACCACCAATGCCAGAAAGCTTTACTTGTTGCTAAAGCAAAGCTAACCACTCACTGCTGCTAACTAGAGCGGCTGTCAGCCAGCCATCATGCTAATATAAGGAAATATAAAACACAAGGAAAGCTTGACAATGAGTATACATATTTCATTTAAATGTGTTTACCTTTGCTGTAGCTGGATAGTCACAGTTAGCTGTGTGGCACTGAAGTTACGAGGACATTTTCCGCACATAACTTTCTCTGTGTTCACTCATTTTAAATGCCGATTCAACGGTTAAAGGTTCCGTGGCATTAAAATTTTACTTTATGAGGTTTTTTAAAATTAAAATAAGTTACCCCAGCCTGCCTTACCCCGTCTGCCCTTCCCATCTGTGTACCTCCATGTTCCCAGTAAACCCAGTACACCCAGTACTGATAAGCAGGAATAGTAGTTCTTGCTAGTTTGTGGCAACTTGAGTCAACAAAGTTTTATGCACCCTGTGAACATAAAGTAAACTATAATTTAGGTCTTAAAACTACATTTTGACGAGGCCATCTTTCTCAAGAAGAACAACAGTACCAGTTGTTTCAGCAAAGTTAAGCACTAAAATGAAGCTGTCCATGTTTTTTCTTTTCGCTGCATGCACCACATTGACTGCAGCTGTGTGAGAACGTGGTGGCCTGGGGTGTGGGTCAGGGTGGATGTTTGGACCAGAAAACACTTCCACAGGAAATCAAAGGACTTTCACCCAGGACATGTATGTTCCTTGGGAGTGTTTTAATCCAAACCATGACCTGTTCCTAAACTTGGCTAGTCGTCGTGGTGCCTAAACTTAACTGTCAACGCTTACCTTGGTCGCCTAAACTTAACCGTAATCTCCGCCGAAGCGACCTGCAACTTGTGGGGCCCTGTACCCAGCTGAAAGCCCCCTGTTCTTGGGTAACCCAACTACCAACTGCCGCTGATACATATCCAGTCAATATGTATATATAAACACAGCTAAGCAACTACCACATGGCATCACAGAGACTTTTGTTGTGGCCAGATCTAGGATGCCATTCGTATTATGGTGGAAGTGGTAGAAATGTGGAGAGAGAGAGAGAGAGAGAGAGTAATAGTCCTGCAGTTGCACTGTTTTAAAAATAGATATGAAAGACATTTGTTTGAGTAGGGTTAACACATTCTTAACACAGCTGTGGGCTTTGAGATATGATGTTGGTGTACACAACGCTAACATTAGTCATCTTTCACTGACCTTTGTCGGTGATGCTGGAACTCGATCCCCAGAGTAGGTTAGGAATGAAAATGACCAAAAGTTGCCTGCAGGTGTATTTGTTTTTCTGTAACACCTGATGTGTGTAAAGGTGCATGGCAACGCTGATAAACTGCTTTTCAGCCATCTGCAGGTCAGGCGATACTGAGTGATACAGTATAGATGAGGAGAGTGAAGTTATGGAATGGGGGATGACTCCTTGGATTTTAATGTCTTGTTTTTCTGGAACGGTCACTGGAGTTGATATTTGGGACTTGTACTCTCGAAACCATCATCAAAACATTGGAATCGGCAGATGTATTGCAGTGACTGAGCATCAGAGCCAACCATAGTCTCACACTGCTAAACCAATCAAAACTAAACCAATCATAATGCATAATTATTATGCAAAATATATTACAGTTGTAGTTTGTCTAAAATCAGTGGGGAACATTGTCATGTCACCTGAATTTAGTGGGTTTAGTAACCTGGGCTGAGTTTTATGTGCTTAATTAAATTGGTAGTTTCAAATGTTGGGAAATTTGTTTCTTTGTTTTCTTTCTGACAGTAAGATGAGAAGATCAATACCACTCTATGTCTGGGAATCTGGTGCAGAGCTGGAGCCTGGAGAAATTAGCCAAGCTTAGCATAGCAGGGGGAAACAGCTAACCTCAAGCAACATCTTTAAAGATCATTAATGATCACTCTTTTGTGTAACACTCAAAGGAAGACATCCATACATAAAAGTGAGTGGTTGTAGCTGAACTTAAAATAAGTTTAGGTATATTTAAAAACATTTTGGTTTGGTGGTTAGTTGTTTTCTCATCTTTCCAGTTCTTAGTTCTTTCTAGGGCCAATTCATTTTTCCTCTAGACATTGCCATAGTTGGATCAGCATGAAACTCAGTTCAGTCATCAGTACAAAAGATGAACAACTGTGTTAAAATACATCTGGTTCTCTGGACTAAAAAGACAAAGGTACAAGCCTGTGGACATACACACTAAAGGACAGAAGTCAACACACGTTTTTAAAGGTGCATTTCGGCAAGAAACACCCAATCACAGAGCTTCAATTCATGTAATTTCATAGCCATGAGTGTGCCCTCAGGCCTCAAGAAGTGCTCAAAAATATCTCCAAGAATGTTGGAGGAACTTGTTATAAACAAGCCTCAATTTATCACTCCCACATGTTTCAAAACGAGAATACACTCGCCAAATATGACACAACCCTTCTGCAACATGATGCATATTACAGTGTCAGGGTTTATGTGGGTGTGTTTTGTAAAGCCATAATGCTGAGTCTGAAGCGCAGAACTACACCTCCATCCTGACAAAGTGGTGTAAATGTGTCATTTATGGTGAACTTAAAAAGAATTATTTTCTCCTATATTCTCATGACTGTTATTAATGATGAACCGACTCACGTCAAAGTGCTTCACGTAAATATTTTCAGTTTGGATGAAGGAAATGTAATCAAGAGAAATCCAGCTGTTTCATATGCTGCTGACCAGGGATTGGAGAGGAATTGGGTGGCTCAAATGAGAATATGCAACACAACTGCATGGTTATTACAGATGATTTCTTATAGAAAGATACTATTTATTCGATATTTGAAGCCAGGCACTGATGATTAAACCAATCTGTGACTTCATGTTTTATTTCCACACATGGATAGATTATCTATACTATCTGTGAGAATGTTGTAAATGTACATACTAGTGCATGAGAAAAAAAGAATTAAGAAAGTTATTGCCTCGGTGTTGCAGACATATTTGCCGTCGTGGAAAATGACATGCATATATTTGCTGATGAAATTTTGCAATTACAAATCCCACAGGTGATCAAACACTTTGCAAAGAGCAAACAGAGGTCTGACACACATGGTGTAGATTCGACATGCTTTAAACACAGAGCAATACTTTGAGTGTAAATGTTGAGCAAATGGCTGCTTCTGATTGCAGAGAGAGAGAGAGAGAGAGAGAGAGAGAGAGAGAGAGAGAGAGAGAGAGAGAGAGAGAGAGAAGAAATTGTAGGATTGGAGCTGTGCAATCTTTACATACAGGCCTCCGCCCAACGTACAGCAAACACACATACATTGTTTGGTGACTGATTGTTGGATCATTGTATTAGATGGTACACTCTCTTAAATCCTTTGATACACTTACGTAAAAGTTCTTTTTGTTGTTGTTGAAAGAACATAAAAGAACATACCAGGGAAGAAATATCATTCCACCTAACATTCATAAGCAAACAGAAGCCTTGAGACACAACCTCAACAGCAACTAGTGGGAGAAATGCTCCAGTACGTTCACAGATAATATATTCAATAAAATATAAAGAACATGATAGTCTTACCAAAATAATGAAGCTCAATGTACTCCCCAAGGTTGTTTCCAGTCACTTATGACCAAAACACATGCTAAGAGGTTCCTTGTATTTCATTGGACAATCTCTCATAAGGAAAAATCTATGGTAGTCTTTCATACCATTGATGATGAAGGAGGATTTACATTAAAACACATTAGCAGACTTGAAAGGTCTGCAACACATAACATAACACTAATGGTGTTTTCCCGATGCAGGGCACCTGCCCAACTCCCCTCCACTCTACTCGCCTTTTTGGGGTTTTCCATTACGAAAAAAAAGTACCTCGTACCTTCTAACAGGTACTTTATTTAGTACTACCTCAGTCGAGGTTCCGAGAGAGCTGAGGCGACACCAAAAGGTGACGTGAAAACCTGCAGACTGCTGATTGGTCGGAGAGAATCGTAGAATTAGCCAACGTTATGGAACAAGCACATCAGATTTAGTTACTTTAAACAGCACCTTTACAGTAGGCACCAAATCCCTTTTCCTCTGTTACTGTTACTGTTGCATTACCATCATTCTTATGTCTCATTCAAACAGGTGAATGAACCACTGAAACCAGTTTGGAAACATTGTTTTAAGGTACAAGAGAATATTTGGTGTTGGATTGATTCACATTGAAATCAATCGATATCAATAAATAAGGTCTCTGTTGTGTGTTGCAAAGTGGAATGCAATCAATGACAAAAAGATGCCTTGTGGCAGAAAAATATTAAATCTACTGCTAGTTGCATCAGTATAAGGAATCCTAAACAGACCCCTTAACCAGCACAGACACACCAGGTTGGATAGCATCAGAGAGAGACTGTTCTCTTTTATTTGTATGTATTGAAGAAAAATGTTTTCTTTCTTTTTCAACATAGTTATTTTTATTCATTTTTTATGTATTATTTTTATTTTTTAGAGACTTTTCTCTTTTATTTGTATTTATTCAAGATTTTTTTTTTCTCTCGTTCTCTGCATAGTTTTTATTTTTATATTATTTTTATTTTTCAGTCTCGGTTCTCTTCAATGGAGCATCAGACCGTGCAGTCGTCATCAACCCTGCGCAACCAACCGGTACTCCACTATTGCTACCTTTGTCCCGCCCTTATTTCTCTGTAACACAAGTGAAGCTTTCTTTTTTGTGAGTTCCTGTAATTCTATATGGTTAGACAATTTTCACAAACGCCACACATCCTTAAACTTTGACTCTTTAATACTGTCTTGTATTTTAAAGCCCTACATAACGCTTAAAGTGATCAGTTTGCATGCCTGTCAATCAAACTCGGTCACCAGGCTAGGTTGAGACTGCAGAGTTTTCCACGTCAGTGTGTTTACCAAAACCAGATTGACAGCTGCAGGAAGGTGTTGACTTTATTCACTTATGGAGCATTTTTTTGAGGAGTAAATGAATAAGTAGTGTTTGGAAATATTACGTTATCACGCAGTGGAATGTCCGAAACTTTTAAATTGTCCTGTTCTTGTAGTGAACTGAACTTTGGTCTGCTTCATTCACTGTTGGCCGGCTAGCCTGCTAGCTAGCTAGTTTGCCGAGCTAGGCTAGCATTAGCTACAGCAGGACTCCATCTTTGAAATATCAGCATCATTCAGGTAATATGTTTACTTGTAGAGAACCAGAACAGCGTGCTTACATATCTGCAAACCGGCGTTTTGCTTTATTAAATCAGGAAAAAAAATGGCTGTTGTCTGAGAGTGCAAACACGGAAGACACCTCTATCCTCAGCCAGATGACACGCTAGCTAAGTAGTTAGCTGTGGTTTCTGGGCTGCTAACGGTGACAAATGCAACGCATCTTAAACTCTTTAGTACCTTGATAGGTATTAGCTAAGTGTTAGTCATGTGTCCTCATTGTGTCTTTGTTTGTCCCAGATGACTGTCAGCAGTCCCAACACCTCAGGGTGGTGGTGAGCTAGCTTCTTAGCCTTTCTTTTCTTCTGACTAGCTAGTTAATCTAATTAGCCAGCTGGCACCTTACTAGCTCTAGCAGACTAGCAGACTATATCACTTGCTTTTGTTGTATGACTGCATTATGTTGCTCTGTTATAACATGTGTAGAGAGTGTCCCTATGTCTTTGTCACGTTCGCCTGGAGCCCTGACTGTTTTTCTATTTCTTACAAGTTACAGCCAGAGATGCTGTGTTATCCAGCTGCTTTCTAAAAGCAAGGAAGAAAGTCTTGAGTTCACTCAACAACATGCTGTGATTTATGTGCTCCATAGCTAGCCTGACCATGAATGGCACTACAAAAGCTCTTATCATGCAAAAATAGGTGTTAAATCATCACCTGCCAAAACAAACAGACTTTTATCTGGATACTATTCTGAAAAGCAGGGAGCCCCTCTGGCCCATTGAGCTGTCATTCAAACCAGTATGTAAGGTACTGATCTGGAGGAGAGACATGTTCATATTTTAGATTATTTTGGAAACGGCCTTGTTTTCCAGTCTGGTACCCCGTCATACAACACAATCGACTATATCCATGACGTTCCCCTTCCGGGATGCTCTTGTTCCGCCAGATGTGACTCTTTTCAGATGTCCCGTCACCTTCTATGTGTTGTAATATTAAACCCCGTGGATTTATGAAAACTACTTTTGAACGTACACGTATTCCACCAAAACGAGTTCCTTCCCAGGACTAGTTAGCAGAGGCACCGTTGTGAGATGATTGTGATTGGTTTAAAGAAATACAAATAAACCAGAGCACGGTTTTCTCCCATCCAGGAGTGCTGTGTGGACTAGCCAGACCTTCCTCTGCAGCGCTGTGGAGGAAGGTCTGGCAATGCAAGACTTGCAACACACTAATAGTCTTATCATATCATATCAACAGGAACCCTGCAGAAACCCGTTCATGTGTTCCTGCTCAACACAGTAGCAAGACAGCATGCAGTGACTGTATGTTTATACTTGTGGGCTTTATTAAATAACAGCATTCATTATTAATATGTCAGAAGGAGAAACGTCTTTCTCATATTGTTAATAAATAAATGAAAGCGATTGAAGGTAAGCTGTGATGCAGGCAGTTATTTTGGAAATGCAAAACCATTTAGTTCTCCAACATTTGACCTAAACTCACTTGTTTTTACTAAGTTTACAGTCCCTGCTGTGTGCACTGTGCAGCTGTATTGTGTTGGAAATTACAATATCTGACACTTGATTCACAAGGTATTAACTCTGCAGGGGGGCCAAACCTTTGCAGACGCTATTCTTTAGTTCTCTGGTATTTTGAAAGCGTAAATTATGGAAATCTAAATTTTTGTGACATATTATACATATGTCTAATCTGTCATTTGATGCCTTTTGGAGATTTCTCCATCTTTTCTTGGCTTCTTTATGCACATTAATACACATTTTTACCTGGGGTGCCCAAACTTTTCAGCCCCACTGTATATGACAAGTCTCTACATCCTGACCCCTACCTGTCATACCTTCATCCTCTTATTATTTTGAATAGGCTGCTGACATGAATTTGAAAGAATGTGCCCTCCACCACCGAGTCTTTACATTTCTAAATCTTCCCATAAAGTAAGAGTATTATCTGGCATGGCTTTAGTGGCACAGGGAAAAAGGTTAATCCTACCATTTTGAGGTATACTGCTTGTCAAATATGAACAGCATGTCATTTTGATATTGTTTGGTTATCCTTATTGGTTTTTAGGCATTGTCAAGGTACACATAGACCTTTGCTGTTCTTAGATTCTATATTCATTTGTGGGTGAGAGTTTTTTAGTTTGACTTTAGGCTTGGCAACTTCATTTTCATATACTTCTATACTTCTTACAGCATTTCAGATTTTCATACTGGATATGATTGTTTATCCATAGCTAGGGCTAGGCAATAACTCCATATGATCATTTATTGTCTTTCAGTGGAATCCTATCGGTATGAAATCAAATATTGAGATATTGTGTAACAGTTATGTTGTCTAAATTGATAATAGCAAGCACACACTAACTCTGTTCTCGGAAAATCTGTTGTGAAACATTTTGAGGGTATATAATTTGAAGAATTGCAGATTTGTTTTAACATCACACTATTTTTGTACATGCATGTCAACATAGTATATAGCTGGAAAAATATACGATATTTAATTTCACTTGAAACCACAGTTTGATGATTATTTATCTAAAATGTTATTGTAATAAATCTTTTGTGAAAGCACCAATAGTCAACTCGACAATATCATCGCAATATTGATGTATTTGGTCAAGAATATCGTGATATCTAATTTTCTCCATATCGCCCAGCCCTATTCATAGCTCAAGATGAATTCCAGTGTATGCACATGAATTGCTGTACAAAATATGTTTGCCATAAGAAATGCTATTTGACAGTTTTACTTGATGGCTCAGGGGTCTGTAGGGCATTATGTATAGTATATGTATAGTAGAGTATATGCCAATCTGTCACGTGGTTGGCTCTTAGGTTTGTGGCGCCCACCCATGCACGCGCTCTAAAATCTTAAGATAGTGAATTTTGATTTCAGTCATGGGTAAGGCAGGTCATAAATAAATCAATTTTGTGATAATAACCACATTATTGATACAGACATGTTAACAACATGTACTTAGGTATTCCAAATTGCATGTAAATATAAGCTCAAGTTCTTGGAGTCAAGTGATTTATAGTGTATTTTTATTTTACCTCAAATTCATACCAGACATTAGTGGCGTGTGAATCTATTTCTGAAGCATCAGTCCAATCAATCCAGACAGACTCTGGCCTCAGTTCCACTGTCACTGTCTTTAGAAGCAGCTGTCCTGTCAGCAGCAGGAGGACACTATGTCTTCTCCAGTCACCAAAGAGTTTTTAAGTAGTAGTAAATGACATTGTTTTTATTTATTGAAGAACCCATTTTGAAACTTGATCCGTCATTACAGATGTAGTTTATAAGTTATCAACATATAGACTGCGAGTCATTTTCATGCTAACTTGAACAAACAGAAGTGTGTCTGTTTTGTGAGATGGAAGAGTGACCGCATTAAAACCTGTGTGTGTGTGTGTGTGTGGTGTGTGTGTGTGTGTGTGTGTGTGTGTGTGTGTGTGTGTGTGTGTGTGTGTGTGTGTGTGTGTGTGTGTGTGTGTGTGTGTGTGTGTGTGTGTGTGTGTGTGTGTGTGTGTGTGTGTGTGTGTGTGTGTGTGTGTGTGTGTGTGTGTGTGTGTGTGTGTGTGTGTGTGTGTGTGTTTTTTCCTATTAAGACCTGACAACTATCAACCAGGATATCTTAATTTAATCATTTTGCAATAATGCTGTTTATACAGGGACTTTAAGTGATTATATAGAGTTATTGCCAAGCCCTGGCTTGAATTTCTGCCAAAATCAACTATCCCCTCTTCTTTCTCTCAGAAAAGCAGCATGGTGGACAAGAATATCTACATCGTCCAGGGTGAAATTAGTACTGTTGTTGGAGCTATCAAGAGGAACTCCAGATGGAATACCCACACTCCACTGGTAAGTGAAAACACAGCAATTATATTTGCTACTTTTAACTGAGTTAAGGTTGAATTAACTAAAGATATGAAAGCTGACTCGTGGGTTGGCTAACTACCGTTGTTTTCATCCTGGACCCTATTTTCTTATGTTTTTGTGTGTAAGTGACTGATAGGAACAATAATGTTTTCAAATTGTTCTAGTATTTAGCTTGACCGCTGTAAACGGCAGCCACGGACTGCAATGTAGCTCTATGGGGAAAATGTGCATTGTCAATTTGGTCCACTAAAAGTTTTTTTTTTTGACGCTGACAGACTCAGATTATTATTCTAAGTGTCTGACAACATTATGGAAATCCCTTCAGAGATGGACCTTTTTTAAAACCTCCTTTGAGACCTTTCTGTTTAACCAGAAAAAGCTCTGAAGTCGCTAGCACTAAACCCACCAGACTCCATTTAAAAAAGACATACTTTTAGCGTGTATAGAGCCAACATATTTCCACATGTAAATCAGTAAACTGTGTTTATTTCAACCGCAAGTAGAGTTGTGATGGTTAGAAAAGTGGAAAGACGAGCCACTACGGCTTTTCATAGTTTTATTTTTATTTTTGTCGACTTTGAATGAAGTATATTTTACACTGCTAAAAGTCCTGTTTATTTACATGGAGTCCGGTGGGTTTGGCAAGCGCAATTTCACGGATGTTTTTATATTTTATAAAAGAATCTTACTCTTTCACAGAAAGGTCGACCTCCTTTGAAATCCTTTCCGTAATGTTGTCAGACATTTAGAATATCGATCTGAGTCCGTCACTTTTGTGAAAGTAAATACAAGCTGCACAATAGCCCAATTAACTTATGTTGTAGATTATTTCACGGATTGCAGACAGCAGCGACCTTGTTTAATACTGGACCAATTTCAAAGATTGTTGTTACCATCAGTCACTCAGACACAAAACCGTTGGAAAATAGGGTCCAGGTTAATAAAAACGGTAGTTACCCTTTAACTTCAGGTTTTACTAGCCACTCATTTTGATTTGGCAACTATATTTCCAATAACATCAGTACTAGTTTAAAATGATTGATGTTGTGATAAATATCACAGATTTTGAAAAGAAACTTGAGAATCACAGGAATGACGTTGCCTTAGTCCACAATAATCATGGAATCATTCCTTATCTCTAGGGCCGCAACCAATGATTATTTTCTTGATCAATTGATTAAGTGTTTAGTCTATAAATTGTCAAATTAAATGTTATTCAGTGGTTTCCTAAGTCCATAATCATGTCCTCAAATGTCTTGGTTTGTCCGTCACTCAACTTTATTCAGTTTACTGTCATAGAGGAGTGAAGAAGCTGAAGTCTGAGAATTTGGAATGTTTTTTCATAAGAAATCACTCAAAACAATGAATTGATTATCAAAATAGTTGCTGATGAATGTAATAGTTGACAAATAACTGACTTCTTATCTCTGTAGTTCTTTTTGTCATCCACTTACATATTTTGCAATCATTGATTGCAGATGTAGAAGGGACAGTATTATCAGGTCTAGTGATGTAATTCATTATTTTTTTGCTTCTTCAGCTTTCTAAATTTAATTAAAAATGTACAAAATATCTTGTTTTGCCTTCTTATTTTTAGAAATGTAGAACTAAATAAAATACAGGAACAGAAACTCCTCATTAAAATGTTCCTTTGATCATCGCTGATGCATCTCAAGAACTTGAAGCTGCAAATTCATGAAGTTTGTTAATGGGCTTTTCAAGTCTGGCAGCAGCTGTCTTTGAAGCCATATATGCAACATGAACTGATGATTTTATACTGTTGATAACTCGTTCAGGATATTGACCTGGCTCATTGTGCCATGCATACAAAACCAAAGATTTTCAGTAAAGTTGGAAAAATTTCCACATGACCTGAATTGTCAATTGAAACAAAAAATTCTACGGTCTGACAATGTGCTGAGAACCACTGCAAGACTCTACCAGATACACCAACCCACTTTATAATCCACTTTTTTAAAAGCTTTAGAAGGGCCGTTTCTGTGCTATGATTTTCCAAAAACTTGACTGAAAGATGTAAAAACACTATTGTCTCCCACGGCTTTCAGAGGTTGTAATAAAACAGTATTTTTTTAAATAGGTTTTTTTAAATAGTCAGGGACCCAGCCATTAGAAAGGGAAATGTTCACTATAATAAACAGATGGTGCAACCACATCCCAAACTACTCATACCAATATAGAGGGCATAACATCAACTGGACTAGTGTCCACTAGTTTGTCAACAGAAATGGGGGGGAAATGGGACAGTTGGGAAATTGAAGGAAACTGGAGTGGAAATCTTGGACACCATATATACCTAAAATTTTGTTAGTAAAAAAAAAAGTGGAAATATGGATGGCATTTAATGATCCACTCACAGTGTGCATGTCCTCCCATCATGTTCTTATCATGTCTTTTCTCTGCCCAGGATGAAGAACAGGACCCATTACTTAACAGCTTTGGCCACCTCAAGGAAATACTCAACAACATAAAAGGTATGTGCGGCTGATGTAGGTTGGGTGTAAGGTGATGGTGTAGGTAGGTCTGCCGATGTGAGACTAGTACCAGTTTAGGGGCAGACCAAGCTGTTTAACTCACAGCTTCCCCACCAGCCTAGGCGAACCAAACCGGTAAATGCACCAGATTTATACGTTTTTCATACAAATGACCAGGGTCGGCCACGGTTGTGGAAATTCAAACCACGCCAGTCAACATGGGTATATCCCTGGTCGTGACAATTCAGAGATCTCCTGTGTCACAACCAAAATGAGCGGGGTGTCTGGCGGTGCAGAGAGAATTTAACTTAACTTTTCATATGTTTATCTTCTAATGCTGTTTTTTAACAGGCTGTGGTGCCTGTAAAATTACACTACCGCTCTGCAAAATGTCACTAGCAGAGTCAACTTTTGAGACCGGGGCAGATTAGTGAACATCCCGGCACTTGCTGTCAGCAGACTCTTTGGGAATGAATTGAACTGCTCCACTCTTCTGTTGTTGAAGCTGCCTGTGGAAATCCTAGTGTTATACAGTCTATGGTGGAAATCCAGTGTAAAGCACACTGAGACAAAATTTGGTGCGTGCGTGCGTGCGTGCGTGCGTGCGTGCGTGCGTGTGTGTGTGTTTAAATTGTGGATTTAGTTAGTCTTTTTGCTCACAATAATCTCGCCCCAAGCCTCTGACGTAAGTGGTTCTTGGTTCTACACCAGCAAAGCGTTGATGCTGCTCTGGAACCAGTTTTGACCTACAGAGAGCCGAGTCTTTGGCTCAGAACTGGTTGGAGATTAAGTACCGACCCTCAAACTGCCTTGGTGGAAAAGGGTGAGACCCAAGCTGGCTCTGAGGAAAATCCTGCATGTTGTCATGCCTTTGCAATGAGAGGCCTGGCAGCTCTCACAGCCCTACAGCCCCAGTTGTAGAAGTTGTGAGCAATGGGAAAGATGCAACACATGGAGCTGCACAGTGTGAGCCCCCACCGCTGCTGTCTTACTCCAGGGAATGCCTTTGTCACTGAGAGATGGACAGGCACTGCTGGCTGAGGCGGAGTCCACCACACTGGTTCACCCTCCTCTTTCCTTTTCCTCTCCCTATAATCCTTTACCTTCAGCCCTCAAATCACCAAAAGCCTTTGTTCCTCTGGTAGCAGATTCCTTTACAGTTACTGTATTTGACCATAATGGAAGTTGAATATAAAATTGAATTTTCCCCCTAGCTTTTTTAGGGCATTTGCATGAAGTAATGAGTCCATGTCAAGGATGTTTGAAAGCCTTGTTGCATCCTTAAGCCCAAATCCCCTGTGCACCCAGTCTCTGAAATGTTACATCCATGCCCTGATAAGAGACAAAATGGAGAGCAAATAACCACAGTAGAGCTCAATTCTGTGCTTGACAGACTGATCAATTTGTTTTGTTTTTGCAGCAGCATAACAACCTAATAGATCTCTCATACAGAAACAAAGCAATATTTGGGCAGGAAATCTTGCAGGTGGGCTGTGTTTTGCTGCTGCTTTGAGGCTTTGCAGCGGCCCAGCTGTCTGCTTAATGAATGCCCAGTAATTCCATTCATTCTGGTGTGTAGCTCTGCTCCTTCTAACACCTGAAGCCAACCAGCAAAGGAAATATGAATTAGTCCCCACAAGGTTTCTCATCTCCTCTGTCTCTTTACTCTTGTTTTCTTTCTTTTTATATTTCTCTGTCCCTCTGTCTGTCTCGCTGAGGGTTTCGCTACTCTGGCAGTCCTCTGCTATTGTAACTAGTGTGATTGACAGGACCATGTGCCATGGAGCTGGAGAGTAGTGCAGCTGGAAGTATATCATCTGTGAATTTAGTTGGGTAAATATAGCAGGGAGTCTTGTCAAGCAGAGAGATAAATTGTTCTGGGAAAGGAAGTCTTGTCTCTCTTTTCTTAAAGCAGAAAAACAGTTTCCTTCTATTCCTTGAAAATGCAAGGTCCTCTCTTGACTCCTGAACAATGAGAGCACAGTTGAAGAAGATGACCCAACGATGGACCATGTGTTGTGATGCTTCAGCTCCACCTTGCTTAGTCAACCAGGCAAATTGGGCCCAGGAAGCGGGGGCCTTTCCTCTGATATAAATGGGATGGTTTGGATTAAGCCTGATATCTAATGCCCCATCCCTAACCTCATTACACCCATATCATTAAGTGCTTTCCACAGCTTTGTGGCAAGCATCTGTCTTTAAATATGTACTGGCTTGCAAAAAAGAATGGTGTTTTCTGTCCTACATAGGTTCTCTGGTTTTAAACTTAAAGAACACAATGGTACAGAGTGTTTAAAAACAATAATAATTAACAGTTAAGCATCAGTTTGGTCCTTTTTCGTAAATTTGTACGTACTGTAACTCTTTAACGGTGATGGGGTTAGTGTCATGATCCCAAACCATTTTGTACAGGATGTTCAGTCTGGTATGCCCTATGGCTTTAACAATATGTAGGCTGAACTCCTTTTTCATAATGTTGGAGCACTACTGACCTATTGACATTCCACAGTTTTTGCAGTAAACATGTGGGACATTCTTTGTTTAATTATAAATAATGCAAATTTTCCCGTTTGGGTTTCATTTCCTGCTGCATTAAAGATATACGCCACTAAATTGAGCTAGGTACCCAACCATGGATTGTGCGTACCATTAAACCCATAGAAAGCTTTGATTGGTAATTACACATGAATTGTTTCTGTGGCTATATGTTGTTCACAATTTGGATTATTATGTGGATTATTTTGCCTTGTCATGTAATATGATTTCATTATTGCTAGTAGGCCACAGGTTCGCTAAATGGACCAGTAGCTGTTGTGATAACATGAGTAGCCATGTGTTGCGTCTAATCCAGGCATTACACTGGAATTAAAAACAAGAAAGTGATAGTGACAAATTGGCTCTAAGATTTGATTTGATGCTGCATATAAGCATAAACTCCAAATACCTGTATACCAAATATAAGATTGCAGAAATACAGAAAGTACTTAGTGTTCCAACATCTGGAACAATGTTTTGAGCTGCAGATTGAGTCTTTGTCTCTTAACTGACATTGACAGGAGGTCTCTCCCGTATAGGATTGTCGTCACACAGACAAATCTGTCTCAATCTCTTGTTGAATAATTCGTTGGATTTATTTTACTGCTGGACTATACCCCAGAGAGTAAGAAAGAACAGTCTGACATATATATATAGATATATATATATATCTATATATTTTTTTTTCCTCTCCTGTGCACCTATTCGCAGGTATACCTTGTTTTATCCCAAATTCACTGAGCCTCAGCTTTTCAAATCATCAATTCTTTCCCTTCCATCCTCCTCTCCCATCAACCCCCTCTGCTGCAGCGAAGGTCAGATTTTTTGACAAGTCTGCAGAAGAAACAGTCTGTTCCTAAATCCCTTCATTTTTATTCATACAAATACAGGTTTAGAGCCCCTTGCAGCCCCCCAGATACAAAGCCAGAGTGGCCTTTTGACTGACAGCTTTCTCCTTTTCATCCAAACACTAACGAAATTCACAAGCACACCTCTAATTGACTCGAATCACCAGCCCAGCACCAGAAGTAGATATCAGGGGGCATGGCAGTGAATTTGCAGAATGAACATTGTGGAGGATGATTTGATTACTCTCCTGCTGACCTTTTACAATAATTATCGTGCTTTCCCCAAAGCAGAGCACAGAAAGCAGCGCTAATTTGGCATGCAATAGTAGAATTATATTTTTATTAAGTCAATTATATGACCTAACAAGTGACAGTCATTGAATGCACTCATTCATGTATTTTATCTATTGTAATAATAAATGAATGAAATGAAGGGGCTCATGGGCGTCAGTATGATGACGCTGGTGTTTTGAAAATGTTTCCTTCTGTTTTCACACAGCCTAATCCATGCATTGCCGACAACCTCACTAATTCATCACATTTTACAATCTTGTCAGTCATCAAGAGATAATGCACACACATGCCGTCCCTCCGTGTTATTTCAAGGTCAAGCGTGAGTGGGTGTCGTCTTGGTGCCCAGCTGTGGTCAGGCAGGCGCTGGTGGGCCTCGGGGGGTTGCAGCCCTAGAACTTGCGATCTGGTTGTGGCCCTATACCCCCTTTACACCCTCTCACCCCTGTCTTCCTTTTCCCTGCCACCTGATCTTCACACATAAATCACTCCCAATTGAACCAGCAGAAGGCAGCTGGCAAATGCCGAGGAAGAGGAACCATAATTCATGTCGCTCAGCCACTTATGCAAATATGTTTACTCATGAAGGCATTCTGAGCAAGGAGAATCTGCCTCACGGCAATTCTTTACATGTCTGCCGCGTGGCCCGGGTGTCCCTTAACTGTAGGCATGAGATCACGGGTTAAATTCTCAGTCCTGCTGTCAGTGTTATTTTTACGACATGGTCAAGAGACAATATACTGAGTGGGCAGAGACACTTACATTAATGTCTTGTCAGATTTACCTGGGCATGGCATGAGTAGCTCGATAAATGATCTGTGCTTACACATAGATATGTGCAACAAATGATCATTTCCGTTATTGATTAGTCTGCTTGGTTTAATTTTTCTTTTGGTTCATAAAATGACATCCTAAAAAATACCCTTCTCAAATGTATGTTGTCTTCAAATTGCTAGTTGTACAACAGTCAAAAACCCAAAGATATTCAGTTTCTGATTATGGAAGTCAAAGAAAAGCCGCAGTCCTACACATTTGGGAACCTGGAACTAGTTCATTTTTGGTATTTTTGTTTGAAAGAAATACTTAAATGGTTACTCAATCATTGTAATTTTTTGTCAATTGACTGAGCGATTTATTGTTTAAGTGCTGAAATAAAGCTAAGTCAAACAATTAAAAATGAATGTAATGGAATATTCTGTCAAAATGTCAATGTTTCACTCAATCTTGTAAATTTTCCGGATTCATTTGTCCCAGATATACATTATTAATGTCAAGGTTACTTTTGTAACATATAAACATATTTTTAGCCTTACTGCTCCAATTTCTGGGAAATAATTTCCCAGAAATCATACATGCTAATGTCAGCAACCTCAATTTAATCATAGTTGCTTTATGTGTACTTACTATCTCATAACTCAGTTCTATAACATTGAGAAGACTTTCCATTCAACTGTCCAGAATCTGCACCTGTAGTCATTTCAGATTAATTGACAGTATGCTATGCTTCACGCCGTCAGGGGGATTGTCCTGTCATTGACTCTGTCATGTTGATGGATAACCTGACTGCTTTCCAAGTTTGTCTAGTGTAACAGTCCTGGTACACAATAAGAATATTGCAAAAAACAACAGCGTGAAGATGAAAAGACTTGCCATACAGACACCAGTTACTGGTTGGAAAAACCCAGGGTTTCCGTGGGGTCTTAAAAAGTCTAAAAAACGTCTACAATTTCTAAATCAATATTTTAGGCCTTCAAAAGTCTTTAAATTTGCAGTATTGTGTTCTAAGTCTTAAATCATTTTGAACTGGTCTTAATTTTCCTACATCCATGCAATGCTACCCATGATATTTTTACAAATGCTCCCGCAGTCCTTTACAACGTTTTTCTTTTTTTAATTTTGTGTTGTTGTAGTTCTTCCTTTTGCTAGTCCACATATACTTTCGCTCTATTATGACCACAAATCTCTTTTGGATTGTACCACAGTCAAAACAGATTCATTTATTTAAATTTCATTCATAATTGTCTTAAAAAGGTTTTGCTGAAACCTGCAGAAACCCTGGATACCAGCAAAGCTTTCATCTTTTAGGCATTACAGTGCAGTCACTCGTGTTCAAATGACATGCTTTTTGATCTACTAAGCGATTAAAGTTAAGTTGGGCTGGTTAAAAGGCTGAATGTCTCAAAACTTATTAACATATGACACATATACCTATTATGGGAACACTAAGTACATCCCAGGGAACACCTGTCTGTTTTTGATTGACCCTTTAAAGCATTCATTTTGAAATTTTTGCACAGTTGTGAAGTAGGCCTCAACTAATGACTAATTTGGCGATTGATTATTCTGAGGATTATTAATTGTCTCAGTTCTCAGAGCCCAAGGGGACAAAGTGTTTTTTTTAAAAATCTGATCATCAGAAACAAACCACAGACATTCACGCTACGATATAAAACGAGGAAAGGTGGAACTAGCAATTGTTTGGTAGTTTTACTTAAACTATTATTTTTACTTTAACAATTCATCATTCAACTATTGGATATGTTGGCCATTCCTTTTCTGTTGACTAATCGTTGAGATACTTAAAGAAAACCTTTTTGTAAATCATACTTTATCTGAACCGAGATGGGGTTTATTAGATATTTGAACCTCTATTTGTAGTTAATTTGACTGATTAGTGTCGCCTGGCTTCTGAGATCACCTGTTGCTCTTAAATGAATTAAACTAAATGTCATGATATCACAGAGAATATAAATACTGAATGGATGTGTAGTTGTGATTGATGGTAGATGGGAGGCACCATGGATTATGCAGGTGTTATACATTGACAGGCCTTTGGCCTACCGGCTGTAAAAGCTTCCATCAAAAGAGCTATGATTAATAGGAGTTGCTCCCCCCTCCCCCAGACAGGCTGCCACCTAGTACTGGTTAGTAGCTGTAAATCTGGCCAGTTAACAGTGCCCTAACCGGGGACTGACAGGCAGGGCTTAGGACCAGTGTGAAGAGGGGATGCAACTGTTGGACTGTTTCAGAGGCTCTCAACGATGTGATGAGTGGATGGAGCGTCCCAGCAGAGGGCTATTAATCATGCCAGCTGGGGTGTCTGTTAGGTTGGAGGGGGATCGGGCTCAGGCATGGACTGAGCTGAGGGTTGGATGGAAGAGAGGGTCCAGGGTGCCGCGGAGGACATGGATGTGCTGACAGAAACAGTGGGCAAGATGTGAGCAAAACAAACTAGCCTTCATGAGCACCATCACACAGGAGGTGGAGGGCAGCCTGGGCCAGGGCTCGGACACAAAACCACATTCACACTCAAGCTCCCAGCATGCACAGACATCATTTTCTTGAATAATGCAAAATCAAATTACAAATCAGATTTTAAAAAATTAACACACAAATCAGTGTGTAAATACAGACATTTCCTACTTATGTAAAATTCATGTGTGCTTTTTGTCACCATCTAAACTAATTCACTGATTAAACCTCACTTTAATCTGATTGCACCTGCACAATTTATACAAATCTCAATCAGAGGCTACAATACACAACTTAAAATGCTGGTTATTTAGGGTGTAGCGATACACAGAAGTCACAGTTCAGTTCATACCTTGGTTTAGGGATACAGCTATTGATTATTTTAGTAATATAATATTCTAAAGATTATTCCATGGATTAATTGAGTATTTGGGTAAGAAGTACAATAGTAAATATACAAAAGAGAAAATCTGACAATTTCCTTAAATGAACACACTAATTGATTTATCTTTTTTGTGTTGAAAAATCAACATTTTTATTGCTTAAATAGCATACAGTAATATCTGTCAAAACTAAAGGCATTTAGTGCCACTGTTGCTTGCTCTGGAGGAAACCACTAGAACTGTTGGGTCCTTGTAAATTCTGGAGTGTGGTCTAGACCTACTCTATCTGTAAAGTGTCTTGAGATAACTCTTGTTATGAATTGATACTACAAATAAAATTGAATTGAAAATTGAATTGAATAGTGCATTTAGGTGCCATATTACATTCTGTTTTTTTTTTTCTACCATGGTTGAAAAGCAAGAAATTCCTGCGCTAGTGCGGCATACCACAACCCCCTTAAGAGAGTAGAGTAAGGTAGAGCGAGAATGGCAGGGCGCCTTAAGTGAGTGACGTCAGTGGCCGCGTGGTCACGCAAGGAGAGCGAGCGGTAACAAAGATGATGTAAAGTGAGTTAAAAGTGAACAGTAAAACAGCAAGCTAGAGCTTCTCAAGACACGGTGGCTTTATCTGTTGTCAATACCGCCAGGAAAGTGAATGGTGCTACCCCCGAAAAAACATTGGCTTAACCCTTAGCCTACAACATCTGTTGCAGCCCGAGGGCAGCCCGTCTAGCTGCTGAGCAGGCAGAGAGCAGAGGGGGCGACTCAGCATTTCGCTAACTTGTTCCGCACATTGAGCTTCTGTCTATCCGCCATATCGACCAGTTAAAAGTTTGTAACAGAAATAAAATGAATTATGGATCATTTTTATTCTATACTTTGTAGCCAAGTTTACTTCTCTACTGGCTGTTGAAACAGGAGACGTCTCTTACGTTCTAAAACCAGCCTCTGGACCCTCGACCAGCTGAGTCGCAGGAACACCACCAGCTGGTTTAAGTCGAGCTGAGGCGGGCCGGTTCTGACCACTGCAACTTTTCTCTGTGACGCTCTAAAACAGTTTTGTCTCATCGCGAATCTTTAGTCTGAACTGGGTTTACGTGCATCAATCTACCGACCATGTATTCTGCGTTCACTGGACCGTGACCCCCGTACCGTCATGGTTTGGCACAAAGACATGCAACTTTACAGCCCTGCTCTTTATGATTTTAACCAGCTATGGATTCTTATCTACATACAGTTCTAAGTACACATTTGCATAGACAGTAACACTAATCTTAGTCAGAATTGATGATTGTCCTGATTTGTGATATAAAGAATCAAACAAATAATAATATAGCTAGAACAAACCTCCAGGTTAGTTAGTCAAACTCGTTTGGAAGAGAAGGTAAACAGTAAAATTATGACCACAACTGTCTGTAAACCTCCGTCACAGCTTACAGACACGCTGTGTGGGGCGGCTGTGAGGGGGTCAAAGCATGTTGAAGTGTCCTTGGGCAAGACACTGAACCCCAGGGGGTGGGTGGGTGGGTGGGTGTGTGTGTGTGTGTGTGTGTGTGTGTGTGTGTGTGTGTGTTGGTGTGTGGTGTGTGTGTGTGTGTGTGTGTGTGTGTGTGTGTGTGTGTGTGTGTGTGTGTGTGTGTGTGTGTGTGTGTGTGTGTGTGTGTGTGTGTGTGTGTTTACCTTGTACGGCAGCCTGTGCCACCGTGTGTGATTGAAGGGTTCCTGTACTATGTAGAAGAGCTTTGAGTAGTCGTTAAGACTAGAAAAGCGCTATATATCAAAACAGTCCATTTACATTCACTTCCTGCTTCAACCTAGACCACCATAGTTTTGTAGTTTTACCTTCAGTACGTACATTTTGTTAGCCCTTTGGACTGGATGCTGATGTAGCCATTATATTTTCCAGGCCTGGCCCACTGAGTCCGATGGATCAGTTAAGGTCTAGACCTTCTCTGTGTTGTCAGTTGTGACTTGCTGGTGAGGATTTAGTGTTTTTTATTTGTGCAACCTGGATTCTGTTTTAATGTTCAGTTAAGCACATTCTTATGAGGTGGTAATCTGGGTTCAGCACAATACTGAAACCCTGACCCACACTCACCTCTTTTTAGCTTTCTCCAGAGCTAGTGAGCTTTGTCTTAAGTGTTGCTTTAATTACTCACACTGAGTTCTTAGCATTTAGAAACCGGGGGGTATTGGGGCAGGGTTTGAGATGTCTCAACACCTCTGAATCCAGCACCCGCTCATCACTGGAGGTCTGCTCTAAAAACACTCATGGTCTGCATGTGGTGACATATTGATTGGCTGAACAGCATTTTCCAGATTGACTAAACAAGCTGGCTACTTATAAAACTTATAAACTTAAATATGTTTGTTGTGTTGTTAACAAAACACCAACATCACCACTGTGTGATGACAACATCCAAAATACAAGATTTACTCTTTGTCTTTGTGACTTGAGAAATACTTTCAAATGCTTATGTTTGAAAATACAAAAACAGCCAAAATTAACAGAGCTACTTGCCTCACCTAGTAAGAAAGTCAGGCCACACCACTGCTGTTTGGGTCACAGGGGAGAAAAAGAAGCTGCACAGCATTGGAATACTGATTTAGAATTTAAATGTCTACGTTGTGAAGGAAGCTTCAAGATAGATATTAAATAGAAATTTAAATTTAAAATGTTATCAAATCATGGATTTGGAAAATCGTGACCCCAGAGGGTTGATTGATTGATTTGGTGTGTGTCGTGTGTCTCCCCCCCCCCCCCCCCCCCCCCCCCCCCCCCCACACCTAGTCAGAAAACTTGCACATTGTTGTCAGGAACAAGTCAACATTGGTGTCAAGCTTCATCCTAATGAAACTGGACTGGTTGGAAGCACACACATTTCACAGCCCCCATCTTTCTATAAATCATTTAAATGTTTTATCAGCTATTAACAATATTGGAGACATTTCATTGAAATAACAGTATCCTGATTGACGATAAAATGTACTTGAGCTGCCAGAGTCTTTAGACATAACTCACAAGGTTCTTTGAGCTTTAGATCTCAGCGTGAATCTTGCTAATTTTGCTAGTGTGAAAGCCTTTTGTTTGTGTATTGTTTCTACTTGTAGTGAATCGCCTACACTTTTTTCATATAAACCTAAGATTTAGCATCTGGTTGATGAACAAAAAAAATCTCAGGCATTAATATTATACTTATTTTTGCCAGAATTAGGTTAGGCCGCTGCTACTTTTTGTGTTCTCTGGATATTTTTAGCTTTCATATAATTTCTTTTCATTGTCTTTAATAATAGTGCATTGCTTTGTCCCAACACTTGTGGCACACTGTAGAGAGATTAGTTTAACAATTTATTGCTGGAGCACAACCCAACATAACTAAGGCTAAGCATGCTAATGCCACAGGACTGTAGTTTGTCAGTGAGTTGTATTATGTGGACAATGTATAAGTCATGGCTGGTTAATGGCGTCGCCACCATTCTAGTGTCTGGTATGTTGCCATTTTGGTGGTTGTAAAATGCGTTCGTGAGAACACAGACTAAAATAGGTCTTTAAGTCCGCTGCACTCTTGACAGAGCTCTGTAATTCCATATTGACAGTTATATAGGGTAACGTCCTGTAAAAGGGGTTTAACACTGTCCTATTGATCGTAATCATACAGAGTTCTGCGAGGTGTAGTGTAATGGAGAGTCAATGCACATGCACTTAAGGCGATACCCTGATTTCTCAACGCCATGTAAACACCTTTCAGTTAAAATTGGAGTTCTCATAACTCTGTAAACAGAGGAAGAGAACTCCTTCAGTAAACTGGGTATTGCTTAACACCTTATATATATAACACCTTAACCGGGCTATGATTGGTTTAAGCGTCTGGGCATGCTTCAACTGCCCTTCAACCGATATACTTTGTCAGCGCGCGTTAGTCGTTGTCGTTGCTTTGACATCATACAACAAAACAGCGTTACCTGAATCCGTGGGCATCTGTTTTCCTGCCTGTAGAAGCAGCAGTGGACATTGGGAGATGGCTAAACCAATTGTCCATCTCCGGTCATTGGTTACAGATAACATTATGATGAGCCGAACATGTTGTCAGTCATGTGGTGGGAACACTGTGCTGTCCTACGCTGAGATAATCTGTGAATTAAACATGAAGTTGTTACATTTTGCTAATTTTAATAATCGGTTGAGTGTTGGCAGAGTTACTCCTGTCATTCTCCCCATTCTTCGCGGTTCATGTATACGGGAAGAACTCTCATAACCTGGTTATTCACTAACCGAGGTAAGACCATGCCCCGGTTACTGCTGTGCATGTAAACACACTGAATGCTGCAGAATTGGCGATGGTGTTGATAATCTCCGGAGTAGGACAGAAAAGCTGGTCAAATCAAGGCACACAGTCCACTAGCTGTGGAAGCAGCGTTGGTATAGAGGTGTTGGCTTTGTAGGGGGGTGGAAGGTGCGTGGGGGTTTGTTGTGGTAGAAAATAAGGGTCCATATTAGTATTTCGGAGAGGCACTGTCTTGCTGTCTTGCTTGTGTGGCGCTCACATCCTTAAGCCTTTGGTGTCTCAGTGTGAATCCCAGACTGCCTTGATGGACTGGGTTAATAAACCTCTCAGCAACCATCCCTCCCACACACACTGGCAGTCAAACTGAGCACACACACATGTGAAGTCTCTTGACACACACAGCTGCTTGTTATTTCATGCCCCATAAGGGTGCTGTGACCACGGACATTGTAATACACATATCCAATTAGCTAAGCATTGCATTGCGCATCGGTCTCAAGCTGGGATTCTCACAGATACATACATGCTCTCTTGTACTGGACATACAATTTATTTTCTTGTTCGTTTCTCATCCCATTGTAGTGCTTCTTTTTTTAGCAGGGCTTTACTTACGTAGATCATTAAGTCAAATAATTTATCTTAGCAGATTGTAGTTGTTTCGTCCAGGCCTTTTTTTAAAGTTTATATTCTGTCCCATTTCATATTAGAGATTTTACAATGCCAAAAATGTTGTAGTCCGTACCAATACCACCAAGAGTACACGATACTGTTTGTGTTAAAAAAAAAAATACCGCGGTAAAAAAACAAAACAATAAATCCCATGTCCTCCGTTATAAAGTGTATTTTAGGATAATGAGGATAACACTTGTCACCCTTTTGTCATTGTCAGTTTTTTTTGTTCTCTGAATTTTCTGTTACTGTTTTGGTGTGGAGGGGTCATGTAATCTGAAGAAAGCTCACAGCACACCTCTCTGAAGCCTGGCAGCACCACTCAGCCAGCGTACAGTAACGTTCCAAATGTTCCCCAGAATTCCCAGAAAGCATGTGTAGTTACTTCTGTTTCTCTCTGCCGTTGTTGTTTTTCACATAGAACCGGTCTGGTTGAGGTTAATTTAACTGACGTTATAGAGGTCCACTAAAACAAGCTCTAAAGGGGGCTAATGTCAGTAGCTATCTTAGCTAACGTTAGGCTGTGACAGACAATGCCAAAGAGAAACAAATTCATAGTCCATAGTCGGAAATGGAACCTCGTCAATATAGACTGGCGGAAGACTAGAACACTTGTAGGTGTATACTGCTCTCGTCAAGTCTGGAAGGATTGCAGCCCCTGATACCTACGGTAATGAACAGAAACGAGTGTCCTCAGATTTTCAGAATGTTGGTGCCAAGGTACCGGTTCTCGTGACATCCCAACTTCATATTATTTATACTGTCTGCTGTTTAATGTTGTGTTTAAAAAGTCATAGCCAGAAATTAACTATATAATCCATGATTTAAATTCCATGTACTTCCACTACTGTGGCAATAAACTGCTTTCTGACTGGCTTTCATGGACTCCCGACCTGTGTGTTGCTGAATGAATATAAGGGAAACGCAAGGGATATTTGGAGTAATTTTTGCCATGAAAAAATATTATGGCCTGTCATAGCTTTTACCCAGATGTCAAAGGTGCAATGTATAATGTAATGTCTTCTCTATTCAAACATCAGCATTTAAAATTCACTCGTTGCATGTGCTGATTAATTGGACATGCCGCTCCAATAGAAATATCTCAAAATGCACAGTAGGGTGCAAATATTTTTTAGAAAATCTTGTTTCTGACAGGTTATTTAAGATCGCTTTGACATCGGCGTAGAAGAAAAACAGTCGTCCATCCCTTCTATCATTGATATACGATCCCATTGCCAATTGGCACAAGCCTACTCTGCCCAACATCCATACGGTTGTCATCCCCTACCGGTTGGAGCTTGGAACAGGACACTGGTCCGAGGCACTCGCCTCTTGAGTGGACAACCAGAATTATAAAAAGCTGTCCTATTTCTGGGCTGCAGCTGGGGCTTTAAAATGAGTGTGTGCTGTAAAGGTGACATGGGTCAAAAATGTCTTGTTGAGGGATGGTGGGAGGGTCACTGGTGGCTAGAGGAGGACAGTTGTGCTTGTGGCCATGTTTGGGGGGTGATTAAACAACTGGCCATATTTCATGCACAAATATTGAATGAAAAAGAGGTGACACATTCAGTCGGAGTGCTTTAAACCTGTTGACGCACCCCTTCTTAAATAGAGTGGGATCAGTGCCGCCCTCCATGGGAGGGAGCCGGGCAGGCCGCTGTGGCCCAGTGCAGCTGACAATACGTGCTAACAACCTGGGACAAAAGGAAGGTGTTGATTGCTCTGAAAGCAAAATAGACCTGCCAATATGTGCAACCATGTTCACTGCCTGCTCTCTGGCCCACTGCGTTTTTCACAGCTTTGGACAACAGCTAATTCATCTGGGTTGTAGAAAACTGAGGTTGAAGGACTCTAGTTGTAATATAAATATTTTAATCAGTGTTCAGATCGAAGATTAGTACTTTTAAATTAACAAATCAGTTTTTTTATGTACAGGGAATTAATTCTGGCACTCAGCAAGATGTTATTTAGAAATACATGTTTTTATTAGCCTAAATTAATTAGTTTCAGTAATGGTCCCATCCTTGATTATTGCAAAGTCTTACCTTAATGCTGATTAATATGAAGGAAGCTTTGTCTGTAGTAAGATAGAGATCACAAGTGTACAATACAAAGTTTTGCCTTAATGTCCAGAGAAGAATTGGTGACGTAGATGTGACGTCGAGCATGAACTTGTGCTAATGATTATTTTGGGTCTTTGCAAGAGTTGTGCCGATACATGACATCACCTTACTACTTAAAGAAAAAAAAGAAATTATAAATATGATGAATGTGTACAAATGTTTGCTTTTTCTCTTAATATACCTACAGTTTCCCCAGGTGGTAATAATGTAGTAAATAGCAGTGGGAGAGATGTGTCCCTAGATTTGTCCATAATCCCTGTGTGAGACGAGCACCACCCTGAGCTCTGCCTGCTCCTAGTCTGACCCGCGCCTGTATGTACGAGGCAGCTAGCAGCCATCCCAGCTATGCACTGTGCAGATATGTCTATGTTGATTTTTAACTGTGAAAATAAATGCTAAACGGGCAGGTTATGACTGGTGAAATTTTCCAAAATTTACAACCTGGGAGGAATTGGGATTTGCGGCTCCGGGGCGTCTTCTGGGTCGACAGAGCAGGGGGCGGTGTTAAGGGGTGGTAGGGGGTCAGACGTAGAGGTCAAGAGAGAAAAAACTTGTGAACTTGTGGGCAGCAATGTTGAAGTCAAGTATAGGTCAAACTAATCCCGGGCTCAAAGCATATATGACTCCAAACTCAACACCACAGATGTATTAGTCTGGGCTGTATACTGTGTGTGCTCTGAGAAAACAGGTTACACAAGTGTAACTTTTGTACTTTGTTTGCTGATTGACTAGTATTTGGACTGAACATGACATAGTAACCACACTGAACAACATACTGTACATATGAATGGATTTCCCATTGAAAATAGGTTTTCAATCCTTGACAGATTTTTCATTTTTTTTTCCACATCATTTTATTTATTTAAACACACTAATTTTCCCTTTTGCACTATAGAGAGGCTGTTGTAAAGGAGAGTAGTACGGAAACCCTTTAATTGGCTTCATTTTGGCCAATACTGACCCACGAGCTCATTTTCAGGTTGTGTTCCTAGTGAAAGCCCAGTCTGCTCTGATTGGTCGGCATTGATGTCTGTAACGGCATATATTGCTGGATTTTATATCGTGAAAAATCAAGATAGGCCAATAAAGGCTTGTAAACCACAAACTACACAACCAGGCATGTTAGAGCAGGAATGGGATCGTGAATAAGGGAGAAGGAGAAACCTCAGCAACCAAGATAACAGCTTTCCCTGAAGAATGTCGCTACATGTAGCAGTGTATGTAATGGTAACACTGCAGCAGCATGCCGAGAGCAGGTGACCATGTGAAGAAATCCGTCACGGATTGAAGTCCATTTAGCCGAGAGTAGAAAAAAACTGTTGGAGGTGGAACGGTCTAAAATCTGAGGTTTTGGCCCACACAGATTTCTTTTAACAATGTTTACCTCATTATTTGAAGCCTTTACCATATTTAATAGTAACCTCCAACATTGTAACATTAGATATGACAGAAAATAAGGAAAAGCTAAATAATTTTAATTTTGCAGTGATTGTGTATGGGACAAGGAGGGTGGCCATTACTCTGAAATAATAACTTAATTTTCATATCACCTTTATCAGCTCTATTTGTGCACCTTACTATCCATGTGGATCCTTGACTTCCTGACAGGCAGTCCCCAGGTAGTTAGGGTGGGGGACGCACCTCTTTCACCCTCATCCTTAATACCAGAGCTTTTATCCACCTAACATTTTGGTTTTCTTTACAAAGAGTATTACTGCATTACAGTGCTAACATCACCCTTTTTTGTATAATGTGTTAGGTTATATGATATTGTGACTATTCCCCAACATTGTACTGCCTGTGAACCCCTGATATACATCTGTGTAATGCTAATTCAGTAGATTATAGATCTCTATAGAAGGGCTTTTTCCTAAATTTAGCATGTTCTGATAAATTTGTGTGACATCCCGGTATTAGTTGAGTTTTAAAATGCATGTAAACATAGTCCGTGATTTAGTAGAAAAGTCTCTTGTCGTTGATTTCTTAAGGTGTGATTATAGTATGTACATGGTATACATTTATCCTACATCTTTCTACTGTTTACAGAGAAGTTGTGTTTAGCCATACAGACGGTATCTGTCACTTACACACACAGACACACTACCCATGCCCTTTTCTTTAAAGGTGACAAAAGAGATAACCAATTGTTTTTCTGTTTATCCGAGGTGACATGACCAGTGGCGCAAGGGGGCGAGGAGGCCCTGTGTTGCCATAGCTAAATATACATCCCTGACAGCTCCATAATAGGTTCCAGGAAGTTCAGTCGAAAATAAAAACAAAGCAACATTTCTAGCTGATTGGCTTTGAAAGGCCGTTTTTCCTTGCTGAATGGGAAAAATGTGGACTTCAGCATTCCATGGCCGTGATGCCAGTCGGATTGGATAGGCGCAGCCTTGCGTGTGCAGAACGAGCTTGGTGTGAGGGAGACACATTGCACTGCAGAAACCAACTTTATGGGAAAGGACTTGTCTACATGTTTGAAACAGCTAACAGCAAACAAAAATAACAGGGAAATTTTGAGCTTTGTGTATTTGTCAGTTTTTGTCTTATACATTATTATATTGCACAGTCTTAATCACAATACAGGGTAGTTTTCAGACATATATTATATTGACACTGGCACCTACTTTTTAGTGGTTTAGGACATTAAAGAGTATGAGGCCCACCATTTTGTGGTTTGGAGCTAATTCTTGTAAAGGCTGAAGTGTAAGCCAAAATGGGAAACCGTATACCGTTATCTTTTCACTTCAAAGTTTTTTTTATTTGATGCCAACAATTTTGCATTTCCAGATGTTGTGCACTGTAATGCCTTTTAATGAAAGGGCGATGCTTGTAGCAGGGATGACACCAAGTTTCCCTCACGTGATGTGGCACGCTAAAGTCAAATGAGACAAATAAAGGCCCATTAAAGCCTGCTGTACACTGTACATTTGTGCTCTTCAACATTCTTTTGTAAGAGCAAACCACAAGACAATGTGTATACAAACACCTACCCCTCTGTCACTTTCAGGACAAAATTGTCATGAATTCATAAAGATAATGCACTCCCTGGATCCCATCCCATTTGCTCAGCTGTCTGACATTACCACACAGTATCTTTGAGGAGCCACTTACTGCAGCATGGTTTAGAATTACTGCACTCCTGGCAAACAGTCTCAGTATTAGACTCCAACACCCCTTTAGCAAATTATGTTTGTATTCCATTTTTTTTCTCTTTTCCCTCTCAAGTTTGGTTAAATTATGTGCTGAGAGATGTTTTATGACAAACAGCAAGCCCTAGGGAAGTGCACTTTATACATCAGCGAAAGTGAGCTGCCATGTGAACAGCAGTGAAGTGGCTCATTTTTTTCCTCCTTCAACCACTCAGCTCTCTCCTCGAGTTGACACGCTGAGAAAACAAGGAAACTGGGATCTTGCAGAAAAGCAGGCTGCAGTGTTGGAAATCTTGTGTGGAAGTGAAATGGCACTTTTATTAGAATTGTTTAATTATTGTAAATACCTTATTAATTTGTACATGGACGTATGAATGACAAAAAACAAACTGTCTATCTAATGCTGTTTCTGGCGTGGCTGACATGCAGGCCCACAGGGGAGTCATTTATGACATTTGTCGCCTTGGTCTGCTAAGCCAGCCCGAGACATCTCCAACTACTCTGAGCGGGGCAATTCAGTGGCCCAGTGGGGATAAACCTGATAGGCTTTTATGTTACCCCGCCATGGAGCCTGTGTGGCATCACTCGTTGGAAATGTCCCCTGTAAGCCTCTGTTGTTCAAAAGTCCCCATGTGTTTCCATGGATAGGGCAGCCTGTTGCATGTGGAGAGCTTACATGCACAAGGATAAAGAAAACTGGGCCCTAGTTTAACAAATCAGTGGAACGTGAGCTGCATAGTTCCTCCAACTATATTTATAAAGATATTTTAATTGATCATTTTAAATACATATTTGCCTTGATTAACTAGTGACATGACATATGAGACAAAGGTGAATGTAATCGTTCTCTACTGCTTCTTTACTTATGTTTTTTTCTTCTTTTAAGTAGTTTTATAGATTTTAAAATCATTATGTTCTCCAGTTTGTAACATTCCCAAAGCTGCTTGCTACATTGTAATTCATATACAGTTTTATTCTTATTGTAAAGTGCTGTTTGTAGAGGACCAAGGACTTGCTGCGGCTCAGGACTCACTAAGTGGACCCTGAGGCTTTCAGCTCTGTATACCCAGTCTCTGATGTAGTTCATTTGGGTTTTATCCCAGCTATAGAGAGCACAGGGTGCGGTGCTATATGTGCTTTTTATTTGTGTGTGTTCTCTGGACTAGCTAAAAAGCATGTAGTCGTGGAGATGGCTCATCAGCAAGGCTTTTTCTTTAGCATGCAAAACCAACTCTGTAATGCACATATGCTTTGTTTGGGAACTGGTTGACTAGCTGCTGGCCAGGGGAACGCACACTGCTCTGTTGTCTCCTCAAACCACCCAGCCCCTCAGCCCAGGGTAAACTGAAACAGCTAAGATTAGTATTAATCCCTCTTAATGCTGTGGCTCATAATATAGTCATTAGGTGACTTGAGACTAAGCCATCCTACCTAACTGCTGCGATTTATTAAACGCACACAGAGGATTTGCTGTCAATGCTGGGTGGTTATAAAGCGCGCATCATGTCTAAATACAGTGGTATCAGCCTATTAATACTTATGAGATGTGCTGTGGCTTCATTCAAATGAGGGGTTTGCACACTGAGGCAGGGATGAAATGGAATGACTGGGCTCTCCACTGAATCCTCCTTTCCTGCATGTTTTTGAAATTCCTCTGCATATTCCACAAGCACCTCACATATGGGTCAGTAACAAGGGATGAATTGATATGAAAATATTGGCCAATAACCGATATGAACATTTTGTTAAGGCCAATAACTTGTAACTTATAACTTAAATAAATAATTGATCTGTATAAAACATGTTTCTATGACAATCATAATTTGTACATACTTTAAAACATGTAAACAAAGTAATGTTTTTTTAAATTGCAAAACATTTGGAAAAGTCCATAAATCATAGATTTACTAAGTTACAGGGCCACCATGAAAAACATAAGTAACAGCGTCTTTTACAATTGTGTTTTAATGATCATTTTAATTTGTTAAAGGCACAGTCAGCGCCGGCTAAAAATGAAAAGCTTGTTAATAACTGACATGTCTTCTTAGTTGCTCTTTGCTTATTAAAAGAGGAAGAAACAAAAGGTCTGGTAAAAGATTTGGTAAAAGCTTTAGTTAAGAAGTCCTGTTAATTTGCGTATCAGCATCCCAAATGGAACTGGCTGTTGAGACCCTCATTTATCAGTTGTCCAGTTTTGGGGATGCTGTGCCCATCGTGGCCTCATCTTGTGGTTCTTTGCAGACGGGAGTTAAACAAGACATCATCGTCTGCAGCTGTAGCCTGTTCACTTCAACGTTGAAAGGTTATTTTATTTAGAGATAAATCATTGCTGCTGTCATATTGAGGTGCTACTTGCCCATCTTTGGCCTTCCTTTTGGCTTGACCAAATCTGGCCATTCCTCTCTGACTTCAGTCATTAATGAGCTGTTTTGCCCACACAATTGTACAATTTGTATATTTCTCAATGGTCTGTAAACTCTAGACCCCTTAGTGCACAAAGGTTTCAGGAGTCTAGCTGTTTCTGACATACTGGAACTACTACTTCTGGCACCAGCACATCATTGCATGTTTAAAGATCACTCATCTTGCCCACTCTGTTGAGTCAAACTGTAACCGAACCTCTTAACCCCGGCTACATGCTGTATAAATTGAATTGCAGCCATTTGCCACTGGCAAATTGTGCTAAAATCAAGAATACCAAATAAAGTTGGAACTACACATCTCAATATTCTAGGATAAAAAAATATTTATTAACTAAAATATCAAGAATATCACCAGTGTCAGTGTCCTTGGTTTGTTGAGTGGATTCAGATCAAATTGTATTGAATGTAGTGTCATCTACATAGCCTGGATGTAAAAAGCAGCTCTTTGACTAAATCTAAAAACCCACTTAGAGTAAATAGGGCATTATGGTAGTGCAGTGTTTCCTGTGAACCCTACCCGTTCAATGGCATTTTTTAAACACTACATCAATTTGTTCACAGTGGCCGTGTGTAATACCCTTAGTGTAGTTGTAGTGTGAGCCTCGGGGCTGTGGTGCGTTGTGTCCTGTGTGAACACAGTAGACTCGGCCTGTACAGTACAGTGCATGGTTTCTGGAATCTCTCCTACCCCATGGGAATGCCATTAGTGGGGAGCTGAAGGAGTGCAGCAGGTGAAACAAATAGGGACAAAAACTCCCCGCTCCTTCACACAGCCTCACACGCCTCAGCTTTGTCTCTTTGCCTCAGTCTTTTTTATCTCACCCCACATCTGACATATTCCTGCCTTCTTTCTCTCATCAACTACTGTCTGTCCTCATTCTGTTTTTCCTCGATGCCACTTAGTACCCTAGCTGTGGAAATGTTGGGCTGGACCACAGCAAAGCAGTCAGCCCTATAAGAGCACATGTCGAGCGTTTGAGTTTCCCAATTGGCTGTAACTCTTTTAAAATGAATAGGCGCAAAGTGTTTTCAATTAAGCTTCTTTATTGCTATTATGAGACACGGGGGGTGTGAAGTATGAGTGCGCTCAGAGGCGTTTATATGTTCATCGCGTTATGTGTTGCAGTATTTTACTGAAACACCAGGGGGCGTGCAAACAAAACATGCTATAAAGAAGCAAGAAGTCAACAAGTGTTACCTAATGTTGGTACCGAAACCCCCTACACGACCATTATCTACCGGACCGAATGACAATGGGGATTTCGGTGCCACTTAAATGCCTGTGCTGCACTCTGGTGCTCTGAAACGGACAGTACAGGCTACAAGGCATCACTGATCGTGGTGCTAGCTAACATTGCACTTGCCAGCAGGTAACGTTAGCCTACTGTTAGCTAGTAGCTAACGTGTGGCTGTATTTCACAGGAAAGCATTCCAACACCGGGACGTACAACGGTCTGCAGCTAAAAACACATTTTTCGAGACACAATGGCCACTGTCGGAGTTGTCGGGAAGAAACAACACCAACCAGGCTTATTGGTGCATTCAATTGCACCATGTGTGCTCATGGTGCATTTAAGTTCACCGCGAATATCCAGCTGATGTAAAATACTCTTCTGCCATCTAGTGGTTTTTCTTTTTGATGCTTAACCTCAGTAGATTAGTGAAACAAGTTATAATTATTACTATTATTATTTTTGTCACCAACTTTCGTTTTGTTCCCTTTTTTATAGTATCAATTCAGACACTGGCACTATTTTAAAAATATTGTTTTAGCAGCTGTAAAAAAAATAAAAAACGATGTGTCAAAAAAAATAACCAATCAAACAATCTTGACACGATACCCATGTGTCTCCGTGTTCAGCTTTAGAGATGGGTTGATTTTTAATTTCTACGTCCAATTTGTTGCATGACTTGTCAGTGCATTCTCTAGTCTTGGCAAGTTCTACCTTTTGTTGTTTTACTACCTCACCATACTTCTCTGGCCCTTCATCCCTTATTCTTGCACTTGTGGATGGCGGTCCTCATCAAGAGGGGTGTGAAATCCAGTCCGAGTCCGAGCATGTGCACTGGTTTATCCTGCCGACTGGATGCCGTCTGCAGCTTAACCCTACACCGTACCCAACCTCAAGCCCTTCAAAGCTCATTACCCACAACTGTGTTCTCCCTCCTTCCCCTCCTCCTCCTGCCTTCCCTGTTTTGTCCTCGTCCCCCTTCTTTTTTCCCCGCCCAACATCTTAACCAAGACACATGCTGACATTGGCAAGGGTACATGTTTAAAGGATGGGATGGAAATTGTGCGTCTTGCTCTCCACTGTTTGTTTTTCTGGAAATAGAGGTGATAATACGAGCCTGCCTCGTCTGAAGGGCATATCGCTGTGACACTACAAGCAAACACTTATGCATCAATATGAAATGGAAGGATTTGGATTAGATGTCTGCATTTATGGCGAGGCAGGTCATTCAAAGAAATGTTTAAAGAGTTGATATTTTTTTCAGCTCCATTAAAGTAAAAAGATATTTAACCATGAAAGATAAATTCATGTGGGACTGTTATTTTAAACAAATGATTTCATGGTGAATTGCTTCTTTGAGCTCAAAGTGCTACAAAGTAGTTCCCTTCTGTACATCACACATTTATACAGAAATGTCATGTGCGCTCCCTCAGGTTTGAATTGGGCATGATAACACATCCGTTATTTATAAGTACACTGAGCGTAAAGTATGTCCATCCATCACTGAGGGGACAGCAGGCTGTGGAACACATTAAGTGGACGTTGGGCCCCGGCCAGCTCACTGCCAGAATAATGTGGCCTCTGTGCAAAGTATGCAGCATAGAAAATACATTTTATGTACAGGATAACAGGTGCAAAGCAGCACAGTGGCTGGCAGGCTCCGGCCTAGGCAAGGTTTGGGGATGAAGTCATGTTGTTTGACTGTTTTTTTTTTTTTTTTTTACTTGTTCTGCCTTTTTGACTGAAAATTTTCATTCATTTTATTGGAGACCTTTAGCGATCCAAGGTCTGCATTAATTAAGAGGCTTTCTCTGCTGACAGGAAGGGGCAACATCCAATCTAGTAATCAGTTCCAGTAGAAACAAAATCGGCTCACTAATTAGTTTGCTACCATCAACCTGATACTTCCAAGCAGCTGCTCTTAGCATGAGCTTTGTGGTTATAGGGCATCCTGGGCAGACTGAACCAAATAGAAGCTCCACACTGTTCAGCCGACTGCCATGGCTCTAGCTCTTCTGAGCCAAGATAATATCTCAACAAAAACACACAAGCACAGAGCTCAGATCATTAATCACTGCGGAGACCAGATTCACTACGAGGTGGCCAGAACCAGCTATCCATCATGAGTCACCACAGTCCCTTAAACTGTGATAAGTGCATAGTGTTACTATCCATGTTACATCCATGTTTACAGGACTGTCATGAGTCAAGACAGCTACTGTAGTCAGCTATCATTTCCTGTGGACCCCTTTAGACTAAAACTTGATTTGCACAATGTTTGACATTTTGTGTTTAAGTGGTAAAAATGAAAGGGATTTTAGAGCTGGGTGAGGATGACCATAAAGTTACACTACATTAAACATAAACATGGCTTCATCAGAATCAACAAATACTAATAGCATCTGTTCATTAGGTCTGCCCTACCTGGTAAATGTCTTTTAAACTCCACACGTCATGTTTGTAATGCAAGCTTTCTGTAACAAATTGTATTGTCACTCTATCATTAGTGTTATTTTCTCAGACTTGAGAAAGCTTCTTTAGATCCACAGAAGTCATTACACAATTGTTTTTACAGGATTAAGAGTAATCCCATGATTTGTAAACTGACCTTTATGTGTAAAAACGCTGTGATTTGATTTATTGCTCAGCCCTACATACAGTACCATGGATGTGGTATAAAAAAGGACAATTTAAAGATATTATACACTCTGATACAATAAGCTTAAAAAAAAACAACTGTTGATTTGAAATTAAAGGAAGCCCTTATTATATTTAAAGTGCCACAGCATTGTACTTGTTGCCTGCATTCCTTAACTCAAGCCCTACCACCTTGGCTGTTATACCGCTGTTGCACTCCCACACAGACACACTCTAATCCCTCATAAAAAAGGGGAGCAGCATGTCTTCCCAGTAGCAGGACCTCCAGTTTGTCTTAATGATCAGCAGGAAGTCCAAAGGGCAATTTGAACGGAGCCTTTTAGGTCAGAGGTTTCAACCAGCACTGTGGGCCTGTTTGGTCTTCAGAGGTGTCATCATTAATATCAGGGTCTCCGATCTCGGCCGCATGGAGGACTGCTAGTGGGGGGAGTTGTGTGACTTTCTTAGATTTTTATGAAATCTCTTAGAGTGCTATTCATTGGGTTGAAATGTTTTTCACAGGATTGGTCAGTAAAGTTGTTATTCAGTAGTGACTAGGTGATGCAGTGCATTTTCCCAATCCTCTGCCCCAACCGGCTGCTATGTCAGCATTAAAGGATGATATTAGAATTATTGGTTGCATCTTTTAACTATGTAATTGTCTTGTTAATATAGTCATTGGTGTTATGTTGATCCACTCTAGAAAACAACCAGGAAATAAGTCAGGGGATATTCCACACTGCCAAGCCACGGCCTAGCCACGTGTAGTTCCATTTTACAAGAGGTGACGTCAGGCTACGACGTACAGTCCAGCTTAGGTGTGTGTCTTCACGTACCTACGTAGCAACAGTGTAGATTTTACACAGAAATATAAAAACAGCCTTAACAGTTGAAACCCCTCTAACACACACACACACTTTTGTTTCTCACTGTACTTTAGCTTCATTACACAAATCAAACATTGCACTCTGTAGATTTCAGAAAAATGTAATGTACTACTAGTATTGCAACAAACATCATGACATTAATATGACAGACATATCCTGGTTTAGTAAAAAATACAATATACTTAGTAGACTAAATTTCTCTGAATTGATCTTACCAGCTTTAATTACCATTGTGTTTTCACTAAGTGAAATAGTAACTGTTAAATGTGTTACTTTTCTGAAGAAGCGATATGAAGACATCTTTTGATTGACTTAGTGATTGATTAGGTTTGGGAGCTTATAAGTGTGTGTTCTACTATTGGTTCTCTGCTTCTTCACCAATCCAGTAACCGTGTTCTTGTAAATAAAAATGCAAACTATATTCCTTGTAGCCCTGTAGGAAATGCTCCCCTGCAGTAGCCATTACAGCCGTCCTCCCAAGCATTTTAGAAAGTTTTAATTTCTCTAGGGCTTTCAAATTGCCTGTTTAGGTTGTGCAGAGGCATTGTTCCAAGCATCTATAAAATACCACTGTGGCCCAATGAAAGGACCATATGGAGCACCATAGCATTGTTTCATCCTAATTGCCCTCTTCTACAAGTGTCAATTTCATTCAGGAGAATACAGGGACCAAGGGCAGAAAAGAAGAATGAATGAGACAAGGGTGGGGGCCGAGGGCTACGGAGAGCTGACATTCATCAAACTTCTCCCGACAGATGGATAAGAATACTGTCGTGCAAGACTTTGTTCAGCAGACGAACAGCAGAATTCTCCCTGGATTTCATTTAGCCTTGCTGGTCTTGTTAAAGCGTTGCCTCCATCCTCAGCATTGCAGCCAAGGACCCTGACTCTTAATTTTAGCAGCTGAAGAGGTCCAGATCAATAACCATCAGTGTTTGGTTTTGGACCGCTGCGTCGGTCAAAGGGGGGATTCACCCCCCCCTCATCTACTGCTCCCCCTTACTCTGCCTCTGTTGCCCCTTTGTAGAAGATGTCATTTAGTTTTGTACATTTTCACTGAAAGCTTGTCAACTGTGGGTCAGTGTCAAGGTTGAGATTTGTGTGCACGTGTCGTGCACACACAGGTGTATACTGCAATGTTGTCTCAGCAATGGAACAGCTAGGCAAGGTTGTTTCTTTACGGGAATCTTCTGCTGCTGTGTGCACATAGATGCATTGATCTTATACGTGTCCGGCCAAGTCAGAACCACTGTTGAATATCTGTCTGTTTAGTAGTCTTTCACAAAAAAAAGAGATCTACAGTGAAGTTTTATCATTACTGTCCCCAAATCATTAATGCTTTTTCTACATCTCAACTCATTTCAAACGCCTTTTCACACTGAGGACAAAATAAAGTAAGGAAACAACGATATTGAATATATGTTGATAGTTTTCCACGTTCAAACGTTTTACACCAAGGCCAATGCGAATATTCACGTTCCATGTATTCCACCGAAAATTAAAGGTTTTCACTGTCACACAATCATTGATTCATCATTGTGTTTACTAAAACAAATCCACATTAGACTCTACACACTGAAGACAGGCTCGTTGTAGTGTAGCTTTGCAGTTTTGTTGCATCTAGCATTATGAAGAAGACTTTGACAGTTTGCTGTTTTGATCTAATAACAATTGTGTGTGATGATTTTTTTTTTTGCCAAGTGAGTTTTTTAACACACAAGGAATTTGTTTTGGTGTAGTTGCAAGTCACACATTCTCTACATAGAATATTTAACAATATAAGTATAGGTATACAGTATGTATTAAATAAAAAAAAATAAAGATAGAAATAAAAAGAGCCTTTCAGCAGAGAGAGTACTGTGGCATGTAGAGCCGAGGTGGAGAGTTAGGGTGGGGTCCGGGCCTTGTTGATAAGACTGGTGGCAGATGGGAAACAACTGTTCATGTGGTCCTGATGGACCTCAGCCTCCTGCCAGGGGGGAGCGGCTCAAAGAGTTTGTGGCCGGGGTGGGAGGGGTCAGCCACAATCTTTCCAGCACGCTTCCGAGTCCTGGTGGCGTACAGGTCCTGGAGCGGTGGAAGATTGCAGCCAATCACCTTCTCTCAATGCCTCTTCCTTATCCAACCTTAACCTTCTGAGTTTGGCTGTGAACCAGGGTTTGTTGTTGTTGTAAGTCACCCTGGTGCATGATGGAACACAGCAATCCTTACAGAAGCTGATGCATGACGCCACAGACTCTGTACTCATCCAGACTGTTGGTAGCACTCCTGAACACATCCCAGTCAGTAGAGTCCAAACACGTCTGGAGATCCTCCACAGCCACACTGGTCCACTTCTTTGAAGTCCTCAATACCGGTTTGCAGAGCTTGCTGCAGCTGATTTCTGCCTGTACTAGGCCAAGAACACCACTCTGTAAACATTTAGTCATTTATAGCCTGTTTTTGCACTATATCACCAGCAGTTTGTTTGCATTTAAAGCGCCCTCTGGTGTTCAATTTGAATGAAACTTTCAGGGCGTGGTTCAGGTTGGGGTTTATCACGCCCCTTTCAAAGTTCATTGGTTAATAACTTGAAAAGTAATTGAGATATTGACATGGCTTTATACAACTTGTAATAAGCTTGATCCATTGATGGTTAACTAAAGATTTGGTGTCAATCGGAGCTACGGTGTAGGACGAGATCTCAATTGTGTTTTTCCAAAATGGCGGGAACATTTTCTAGGCAGACCTTAATGCTCCTTGAGGCTTTTTTTGTAGAGCACATTAAGCTGCACCTGTGTGAGAAATTTCAAGTCAACTGGACTTAAGGTGTGGGGGGCGTGGCCTTACTAATTTTGCCTTTTGAAGCCTTAATTACAGCGCCACCATGTGGCCGATTGGGTTCACATTTCTATAGAAGCACATGCACACCATTTCCAGTTATTCCCCCAAGTTTCATGTTTCTAGCTCATTCCAGCATACTGGAATTTGAGCCAGCACGGCAGACAACAAATGATAATAATAATAATAATAATAAAAGACAAACATAGAATGGTTCTACCGCTTTGCGGTTTGAACCCTAATAATAATAAAACTAAAACAGACATTTATTTGCACAAATTATTCCTGTTTGGTTTGAAAACACTAAGAAAGGGAAAAGTATGTTGCTTATCAGTTGTGTTCTCAAATGTAACTTTTTAAGGGGTACCTAACAAATATTTTACATTTACTTCAAGAAATCCACATGAGTGACTCCTAGCATCGACATGAGTTAGATTCATTGCATAGCACTTGTGACATTTAAAGTTAGTTTGTTGCTCCTGTTGTTTCCTTCCTAGTGGAGAACAGCAGGGGCAAATGCCAGGATTAGGGCTGGTGTGTTAACAGCATGCCAAATTAATCCGAGTGCGCAAGGCCAAACTGCCACCTAAGTTACCGTTTGACCGGTTGCTATTTAAAAGTCTATTTTTTTTAAACCAAATCCGTCTCTGTGCTCGCTCCACATAAAACAGTCTGCAAACTTGACCAAGAACACCACTCAGCTTTAACCCAATATTCTGTTCCAGCTCAGCTACAGACTCAAAACCACTGAACCCGGCGACATGTTTTCCTGTCTTTCATGACCCAACCTGTTCATCACCAGTACTCTACCAACAACATTATCTTCACTTAACCTATTCAACAGATTTTAGCAGTTTAGGTAATGTAACACATCTCCTGTGGCAGTTAGAATAACTGATGACAGTTTCCTCATTCAGAACTCACAAAGGGAAAACACTGTAATGGATTGTTGGCATTATTTGTGCCATTAAAAAAACAAAGAAACTGTACAATTATAGGGTAAACACTGCTTGATACACCGCTGAAATACACTGGATAGGCCATTAGGCTGCTGATCATTTGGTAGATGATAAAAGGTTTGAAAATAATATAGTTTGAATAAATGATGCTGAGGATGGATGATGATAAAGGTCCAATGCAACGTCCAGTAGGAACTCATTTGAAGCAGAGGCCTATCATTGTAAAATATGTGACACGTTAAACTGGCAGATTCAGTTCTTTATCCTTTTGTGATTTTAATGAATCAACAACAAATGAGTTGGCTAACCCAGCGGCTGCAGTGTTGGTGTGTCTCTGTGAATAGCTTCCACTGCCTATAGCTCCCCTATACCTTGGGCAAAATGACTGTCAGTCCCTCCATCATTCACACAAACAGCACACACTGATGCAATAGTTTGGAAAATTGGCTTTTTGTTTATATAGCATCAGACACAGAGAAGTCCTCGGCTTGTTTACTCTCAGTAGATATGACTTGCAATCACACTCCAGGTAAATATAAAATGCAATTAATCAGATGTTAAGATCACAAAACTCTAAATATCTCTCTTAGGAATGAATCTCTTTTTTAGGGGCACAGTTAAAGGTCAACAGTTTATGATGAATAACATTAATCACCATTACTTTTGATATGAAAAAAAAAAAACTATACATGCATTGTTTTGAGTGGGAGCCTGATTAATGGGCCCAACCTGTGACTACAACAAAAAGAAGACAGAGAACAGATTTGGTAGCCTGGGAACTTCAAACGTGGGTATTTTGCTACCTGGGTGTCAGAGTCACCCACACAGGTGCATATAAAAAAAAAAAATTCTCCCACCCAAAATGCAAAGAATAAGCTAGCAATGTAGAGCAGAGTTTTTATGTTACACTACTTTCAGATTTGACGTGCCTATATACTTTGCAACATTCTTGTACTATTTTGACAATATTCAGTGTTTTCCTTTGTTTAACAAGGAAGTTACTCAGTGACAATGTAATGTAAATGTAATACTCCTCTGTTTCGGCCATTAAAAGAGCTTGTATGGTTTCTAGTGCTCAGCTCCTTCACACTGGGACTCTGTGGAAGACAGGCCTGTTTGTACAACTCTTAACATGGCTTTAAATGCCCTGCAAAGACCTTTGGAGCCCTCACATTGAAATATGTGCAAATTGAGATGGTCTGGTTAGGTATGGATATTGTTTGTGTTTCATTTCTTGATCTTTCCTGTGCAGTTTTTCTTGTCCTGTTGTCTGGACAATAAGGTGCATCTGCAGCTCAGACTCCTCTCCTGCTGTTGCTCCCTGGGTTCTAAGCCTTTTCTGCTCCAGTGCCAATAGATGTGCATGTGTTAAAGATGGCTTCTGTTTTGCAGTGAGCCGGCCTCATCCCGGGGTGCTCTCCTGGGGGCAAAGGTCCACCCCCGCCTCTCCTCTCTCTCGTTGCCGGGGTCATTTGGAGAAGTAATCCACACATGGCTGGATACTCTCACCACAGCTCCAAGCAGAAAGATGGAGCTCCAGCATGGTAGAGCTAGATAGGATTAGGCTCATGGTGAATCGTAATGGGCTCATTTTACAAACCTCTGTTGTTTTACTAAATAAGCTGAACTCAAGTTGGACTTGTTTGCGCTCTTATATCAGGCAAAGCCAGCCCCTAGATGGCAACATGCACGCCTGGGTGAACCAGTTTAATCCTGCAGTGTTTTTTTTTTTTTGGGGGGGGTCAATGTCAGGCAGAAGTTAACCTGGTTATAGAATGATTGCCTCACCACGGCTGCAAACCGTCGTTATTTATTTCACTTCACTCCACAAGCCCCGGAGATTGAGTTGAAGTACAGAGCCTGTATTTAGACTTTATTTAAGATGATTGGTGGCGGCCACCGACAGCCCGCTCCAGTCAGCCCCGTGTTCACCGATGGCCGGCTGGATCAATACAACACAATTGAGTTTTCCAATCTGTGGTCTTTGGGAACGCAGCCATAGCACTTACAGGGTGATCGCCTCTGATGAAGTCTTTATCAGGAACTATTGACAGATTCATTTGAGCAGCCTCCTTCCACCCTTACTACACTGTAAAGTAATGGGATACAAAACCTCTCTTCACAAAGTTTTCTGGCAGCTGATGGACAGCCACCTCCCTCCCTCAGAAGTTGACACCAATTTTTATTTTACTTAATTTCCAAGTATATGTTTTTTATTTTATCTTCGATGAGGAAAAGTGTTTATTTTTGTGCAGTTGTTGCTAAATTTACACCTGGTGTCACCCTTCACCCTTTAAACCAAAACGGCTTCAAGCTTTATTATATTTAACAATAGCTAAAATAAAACCCTGGATGAGAAAACATTGAATAAAGCAGCAAGCGAGAGATAAGCTTTTGAAAGCAAGGCCTAAAAGTGACCTGGCGGCCGATGAAGGGACTGTGTAAATTTCCAAACTATTTCATATTTGATTTCTAAACAAGCTGCAGGGGTATTGGATATCACACGCTAGTGCACGGCGGTCACATGCGCACTTTTGGAAATTGGTTGGACACTCGGAAGCTTTTGATGTCCAAGTTGTTTTCTTCTTGAAGTGGAGCTGCTCTTAAGAAAGCCATAATCCTCGTGGTATTGCTGTGGCAGGCACTCCTCTGGCACAGCGTTTCACAGCGGCATGCGTGACTCCACTAATTTCCCCCTTGTTGTTTTACCTGTTTTGTATTTTTGCTTCCCCTGCTGAACCCCCTTTCTCTCTGAATTCTCCAGAGAAAGAGAGAGACTATTAAAGTCAGGGTGGATTGGCCAAAGGTGTTTTCCCAGAGTGGAGCTCCCTGCTCTCGCACTGCAGCTGGATTCGATTAACTGTAGGATTCATTTGGTCCGGCTTATTAACACTCATGTTGATGATCATGGTTTTCTTCTGATAGATGATATTTTACTGTGGTCAATTATCTAATGGCACATCAATTCAGTTTTTTTGTAAATACATGTATTTCATTAATTCATTATTAACAATTTTTAGAAGACAGAGGCGCCCTGTTTTTTTAGTTTTGTACTGTAAACCGTGCAGTTGAAATCCGTTCCAACCCATTACTCTTAACAAGAGTTTATCCACACTAGCAGCTCTTTGGGACATATATTATAATAATATAATAATATAATAGATATTTAATATTTTATCCTTGTCTCCTATCTACGTGCATTGCATTTTTAATGACGGATTGAAACTGATACCATTGTTATTTTTAGACCCCGCGGTATACCGTATTATTGCCCGATGTAGCATTTTCACTATAAAGATGCGTAGATTATAAAGACTTGAAGCAAGGGGAAACAGCTAACCTAAGTCACCTAAGTTACAGTGGTGCTCAAAAGTTACATGCCCATGCTTAGTTGACTAAAAAGAGGAATAAAAAAATCATGTTTTGGAAATTTATTTTAATACCTTAATTAAAAAATGAGGTAAAATCCAACCTTTAAGGACACCAATTTTCTTTGTGAATGAATAACGTATTGTAAATAAATAAATGTTCTTATTTAAAATACAGGGGCATAAGTATACATACCCCTATGTTAAATTCCCATAGAGGCAGGCAGATTTTTATTATTAAAGGCCAGTTATTTCCTGGATTCAGGATATTATGCATCCTGATAAAGTTCCCTTGGCCTTTAGAATTAATAGCCCCACATCCTCACATACTCTTCACCATGCTTAGAGATAGGCATGGTTTATTTCAGTTAGACTAATACCTGGTTTGATTTGCATTGAGAGATGATTTTATAGAAAGTATCCCATGCCTATCTCTAAGCATGGTGAAGAGTATGTGAGGATGTGGGGCTATTTTAATTCTAAAGGCCAAGGGAACTTTATCAGGATGCATAATATCCTGAATCCAGGAAATAACTGGCCTTTAATAATAAAATCTGCCTGCCTCTATGGAATTTAACATAGGGTATGTATACTTATGCCCCTGTATTTTAAATAAGAACATTTATTTATTTACAATACGTTATTCATTCACAAAGAAAATTGGTGTCCTTAAAGGTGATTTACCTCATTTTTTAATTAAGGTATTAAAATAAATTTCCAAAACATGATTTTTTATTCCTCTTTTTAGTCAACTTAAGCATGGGCATGTAAACTTTGAGCACCACTGTAACTTAGGTTGACTTAGGTTAGCTGTTTCCCCTTGCTTCAAGTCTTTATAATCTACGCATCTTTATAGTGAAAATGCTACATCGGGCAATAATACGGTATACCGCGGGGTCTTAAAAATAACAATGGTATCAGTTTCAATACCGTCATTAAAAATGCAATGCACGTAGATAGGAGACAAGGATAAAATATTAAATATAATTTATTTAATGCCTAAAAATGCTTAAGTGTGGTTGTCAGAGAGGCAAGTCTTTGCACCGAGTGACCTGGTCTGGAAGAAGAACAGGACTGCAGTTTGGCAGCATTTGGGGTTCGGACCTAATAAGAAGGGAGAGGTGTTTCAGGACCAGTGTTTGGTATCTCCCTCTTCCCATCTCTGTCCCACTTCCGTTAATGGTATGTTCCAGTTGAACTGGGACGTAGTCATTTTTCTGAGGTCCCAGTCTGAAATTTCAACCCCTTCCGATATGAAAAGTCGGGAGAACCACACCAGCCCTGACATCACACTGCTCCAAGCATCAACAGTAGTGGTAGCTGTATGAATGTACAGTTTATTAAAAAATATTTACACGAGAGTTTTGATGAAACATCAGTAATGTGGACACAGTCACTAAGTGGGTAAAGGCAAACAGTAGAACAGTCTGGTATATTCAGAAAATAACACCACTTTACTGTAATGCAGCCTTTAAAATTGGGGGCACAATTCATAAAATTGTCACAATTTGATATTGATTTTAGGCTTTCGATTCGATATCGACTTTTAAGCTCGCGATCCGATTCAAAATCAGTTTTCAATTCAAAAACGATTCTCAATTTTAGAGAACAATTCAGAGTGTACATGTAGTTACTTTTCCCATGTGATAGTATAAACAACATTACAAAACAAAAAATATATATCTACAGTATTTTTGGAATTCTATAAATTGATTTTGTATCGGTAGAGCTTGAATCGATTCAAAAATGTGAATGGATTTTTTGCACACCCCTACTTTAAAACCAGGAAAAGACAACTCTTATGTCATATTACGATATTACGATATCCAAAATCTAAGATGATTTCTAGCTTCATATATTGATTTTGATATAATATTGATATATTGCCCAGGATTAATTTTGGTCTTATTTTTGTCTCATTAAATAAGTCGTACACTGAGTGGTACTGTCCATTTTCCATTTGTGAACATGTTTCTACCGTGTTTGTACATGCAAAATACTTCATAATATTTGTGGTTAGCTGGTATTGCAAGTCATTTATTTCTAATTTAATGTTTAACCTTTATTTAAAACTCGGGGCCCATTGAGGGACACCCTTATTTTCAATGGGACCGAATGCCCAGCATGCATTTCAGCAAATAGACAAACACTTAAATGACAACAGATACAAAGTTTAGACAATCAGGCAAAGCAGACACAAGAAGATACATACAAGACCTTATCAAAGCCTGAAGCTGACTGGTAGATGTGGACAAACCCATTTTAAGGTGCTTCTGCGGCATTCCAGGAATGTGGAGCAGCAAACGAAAAGACAGTCTTGGCAAGCTCAGTCCGACTGCGAGGGATCTGGAGTTTAAGCCATTCATTAGGAGTGGAAAATGGATTAGCATGAGGAGTTAACAAGACGGAAATGTAATGGGATTAAATTAAATGTTTTTTTCCGACCTGCTACTGGAACGCCTTCTACTCGGCTGTGACGTCGCTCCCAGTTCCTACTTCTAAATGGAACGCAGCATAACAATCATACCTCTCTCTCTCTCTCTCTCTCTCTCTCTCTCTCTCTCTCTCTCTCTCTCTCCTGTCCAACATACATTTAGGGCTTATGGCAAATTGTGTCCTGTAAAGGCTGCTAAAAACATACCTATTGAACAAGGACCAGTAATGTTTTCTAACTGCGTCCTTATCCAAACATACTTAGCATACTGCTGAGGCTGTTTCAAGCAGGGATTTGACTTTTTAGCATAGTTACAAATAACAAATGGTTTTACTTTCTATAAAAGTTAATAATATAATGATACATAAATACTATGAGGTTATGTTGAGCTCCAGACTGGGAGAGTTCACACTGCCTTAGCATTGTGAGATCTGCGCTCAGCGAGTGCCCTTCTAGTTTTTAGTGTTTTTTGAGAATTGTATGCATCAGGTAAAATTTTCTCAAACTGTATATTTTGTAATGAGTGACATTCACAGCATAATTGGTAAACAAGAACATATAAATGAAAAGTGATATGTCTAAGGTTATATTCCCATGACTGCATGTTGTGTGCCTACATGACCGACTGTCTTTCTCCTTCTTCAGATCTGTCAGATGTTGAACCCAACGTTTTTCTGAGGCCGTTCCTAGAAGTGGTCCGCTCTGAGGACACCACTGGTCCAATCACAGGCATCGCCCTCACTTCTGTCAACAAGTTCCTTTCTTATGGCCTTATAGGTAAGCCATCTTTACATGTGTCTGATCTTTTTTATACCCTAAAAACATACCAAAGGCACACGGCCCTGCAGCATATTTAAGTGTGGATTAGTTGATGAATTGCCTGCAGTATCACTTTAGACTATCACCTTTTATGAATATGGACAAATTAAAAGCTTGAGACACTTGCTCAAAGTGTTAAGTGTGGAGGACCAGCAGGGAAAATGAACATGGTTTAGGTTCAGGAACCTGGTACCGGGTTGCCAAAAAAAGTGATTGTCTGTCCAAACCTGATTGCTGTCCACTCTAAATGCAAAGGATGAATTTAGTCATACACAAACATGTTATTTGAGCGTTCAGGCTCTTGGGCTCTCCCGCGTGTTGTTTTGTTGCCACTGGTTTTGCACATTTCTCCACCCGTTCTGCTCGCTGTTGCGGCCTCCCCAGCAGGCTGAGCCGGGCCACTTCCAGAATGTTTAACGTCTAGACGAAAAAAGGGGACATGCCAAATCTCTAGATGAGCCTTGTCTTCAGCTTTTTCCTTACTCGTAAAGCACCAGTAAGTTGAAATCCGTTCAGAAAGCCCATGAATCATCTTGGCACTCTAGAAAGTGTGGATGAGTTTTGGTTGGGAAGCTATGTCTAGGTCAATGCTGTTGCTCATCGCCAGATCAGTCGAGGAATGCCAGGAATGGTTTATTCTCATCATCCATTCAGAAGCTAACTTGTGCTGGCATACAGTCAGGTCTAGAGTTTCAAAATTCCGGGAATTTTTAAAGTTGGAAACTTTCCATTGGAATATATGGGAATTAACTGGACTAAATGGGAATGAATGAGAATAAACTGGAAAGTTTTAATATTGCTTGTTAGGGAACTTAAATGTAGTTGAATAAAAAACTTCTTGCAGCATAATCTTGGTTAAAAAAGCCTGACATAATCCAACTTCAGTTGAATGTCACGCAGTAATCAGCATAGGCTACTACATATTAGAACAAGAATTTTTAAAATACAGGAGTTTTTTTCTTTTTTGGGGGGGGGGGGGAGACAGTGCTGATGGTTAGATTAGCACGCATATAACCATAACCATACTAAATCAAAGGCAGCATGCTAGCTGCCTTTATATTAAGCTATAGGTCAATGGTTTGTGCTACTACTTAACCTGCAGACAGCACAGAACACTTCTAGAATCCATTCTAACCCCATCCCTAACATTCTACAGCAGATTGAAGCTGGTTGAAGACAGATTGAAGACATTACTGCATTTGAGCCAACATTTCCAGTTCATTCTTGTAAATCCCATTAATTCCCATAATTTCCCATTAATTCCCATAATTTCCATTATTTCTTATTAAGGTTTCCAAATTGGAATGTTTCCAAAATTCCCTAGCTTAACTTTCCATTGAATGTTTTGGGAAATGTACCAGAAAATGTCCAGCCCTTTGCAACCCTAGTCAGGACGGCCTGTCCTCATTAGCCTCATCATGGGAGTATGGCCCGGTGGCTGCCAGTTGGTTTTGTTAAGTGTGAAATGAGCGTGCATCACCAGATGTTGGTCTGAATAGCAGAGGTTGAGTCAGTGTTACATTGCTGTCAAAACAGCTGCAGCCATTGCTTAACTAAATAAGAGCCTAAGCTTACAGAAACATAGCACACTGTTATGTTAAAAAAGCTTCTGGGAATCTACCTCACAATTTCTGGGTCCTTTTTTAAACAGTTTGAAGTTTTTTACTATGTTAACGATAGGATGTTTAATTGAAATGTTTGAAAATGGCTAATTGTCATGCATGTTCATTTGAAAAGATTCTGTCTGTCCAGGCTCTCACAGATGTACAAACAATATCTCTTCAGAAATTGCCTCACAAGTCATCCCCTGTGTCCCAGAGCCTCTGTCTGTCAATCCAGGCCTGACACCAGCTCCCTTAATCTCCCCCACCCCCATCCCGACGCCATCCTCCCACCACCAGCATATCATCAGCATTGTTCTAAGGGGTGCACAATTGTGCCGATGCAGCACGCTTGCTCACAGCTCTCATTCTCTAGTTGTTGTAAAGACGGAGAAATATGACCGTGGTTCCACAACCTTATTAACCCTGCCACATCTCAGTTTGGCGTTTGCTCCTCCAACAGTACAAAGTCTCCAGCCGCCTGTTAACACACTCGCCTCTCCTCTTGTTTTACTCCGCCATGCATCCATTTTCTCCCCGGTAGTGTGGGTGGGTGAGGGCTGTGAGCATGTGATATTGAATGCCAGTTCAAAGACTATTGAAACCCGATCTGAAAAATGTGTCTGAGGCTCCCGGAGGAGACTGAAGACATCATTTCAGACTGTGTCTAAAATTTAGATTTTAAAGGAGAATTGTACTTTGCCAGTCATTTTAAGTCATCTGTATTACTGAAAGATATTACATAGCTGTCCAATGAAAAGCAATTCATAGTGCTCAATTTTAAAATTTAATATTTAATTTAAAGTAAAAAAGTGACCATAGTAATATACAATTTTGTTCTTGCAGAATGCCAAATGCTTAAGAGTTATGTGATTTAAAAAAAACAACAACCTCTTAATCCTGTCTGACAGTTTTTAAAGCAAAGTTTCATTAATCACAAAGAATGACTATCTAAAACTAAATATCCATCCCTAACTAACTATAGATAGATTGATTATACACTGTACAGTGATAGTGCACTATGGTACTGTACTTTGGTAATTCAACTACATAATTTATTGGCCATTCAGGCCACCCAAGCAAAAATATGGTACTGTTAGAAAACACAAAGGTTTGGCTGTTTCTTTCATTTGCATCAGTTTCAATAATTCCTAGTCAAAGCAAATCATGGACGTCATTACATAATATCCTATAAATGATAAAAACAGTGATTACAAACATGTAGACGGTAAAACCATATCTGTTGATATGCCTGAATAATGTACCGACTGTATTCATCAGTACATAGTTTTAGCTGAAATTATAACTGAAATCAGCATATATAAAACTGACGTGGCATTCATGATAGCTGAGGACATAAGAGTGGTAAATGGACAGCACGCACAACACCAGTGATCTTGTCAAGTACTGCCATCTCCTGGCTTGGAAGAAAAACCCCAAAAAGTCGTTGAACTCTCTTAGGGGCTATCTCTTCTCTTCTGAATTCCGATTTTCTTAATCAATCTTTCCTAGCATGAGGTTCACCTGTGATACCTCTTCGTAAAATGTGTTTGTTTTATCTTCTCGCAGTAAGAAAGTTGCTGCGTGGTGTGCATGTGTAAGCAGCTCTGATGCCTCTACTTCATTGTGATTCTTGCTGAGTGATTCGTGGTTCCATTTTATGCTGCGTAAGCTTTCATCAAAGGAGGGAGTGCGTTATGTTCAGGGTCAGTTTAGGTTTGTACACATTACACCCTCACCCCTCGCTAAGCCTGCTGTGAGGCAGTGGGGTTCCAGTTTATCCTGGGTGTTGTGTTGAAAATGATCCTCCCCTTCAGCACGTCACCTCAAACATTTTCCCGCTGGTATCTCCAAGATGTCCCCTGCACCGTTTTTTCATTGTCTTGGATCCCAAGAGAAAGGGGGAAGGAAATGGTCTCCCGGACCCACCCACTCATAGTTTGAGATAATTCCTCTCGATCTGTGGCCTGAGGTCTACTGGCGTGGAGGCAGCAGTGAACTAAGCCTGGGTGCTGACAGATATCCAGATCTCTGCTCTGCCTTTTCTTTTCCCACTGCTCATCTCTCTTCCGCTGTTTCTCCTTCGTTTCTCTCCGTCTTCTCTCCTGCCCAGCAGAGTCAGCAAAGCCCCTCGCAATGCTGCTCCCAGCCCACAGAGGGCCCAGAGCGGGGCTCAGCTGAGGCTTAAGCTGCAGCCACTGCCAGAAGAGATGAGCTTAGAGTACAGCTGTAGCCTGCCTGTGATTTCACTGTTGAATAAATTGTTATTCTTGAATTTATTTATACTGTTTGTATATAAATAAAATAATAAAATGGCTGGTATAATAAAAGAAAGAAGTATATAATTAGCACTACAACATTACATGTAGTGCAGCAATGGAAAGAGCAACGCGTTTCATTTAAAAAAAGAAGATAAATTGTACAGATTTAAAGGTGTGAGCCCAAGAAAATAACCCAATGATGTCTACGGGGTCCTCTTGGCCTTTTTTAAATCTTGCAGGTCCCTTAACTCATAGAAACACAAAACTGAATAGCAAGAGTACCTCTTTCATATAAAACCAAAGGTGAAGGAGATAATAATCCACAGGCTCTACATTAATAACCCTCCAATGCCCCAAACAGTCTGAAAAGAGCACAGACATAACATACTTATTACGACAAATTTAGACAATGCAGACAATTACATTTAGTTTGTCTTATCATTCCTGGGAACTGTTCTCAAACTATATGCAACTATGTTGAGATTAACTTAAAATGGAGTCAAATTCCTTGCAATAAAAAATCACCATAAAGGCACAAATTTATGATTGAAACTTCAGTGTTGCATTTTTCCTGGATTTCATTTGGGGAACCCATCTCAGCAATCACATTTGTTGCGTTATTTTCGGAAAAGTAAATGCAAAAACACTCAGACAACAAAATTCTATAAATACATATGCATTCCATGCATGTGCTATTGTGCACACTGACAGTGGAGCTAAAGATAAGCGCAGAGCAGCCTGGCTGAAAGGTGATCTTATGCTATTCAGAAGATGAACAGGTGAACAAACTCATTTTCTTCTCTGACGATGGAAAAAGCAGCAGGCCCTTTGTGTGGTTTCTAAAGATGTATTGGCCCTTATACAGAGTGCTGCTCGAGAGCTTTTTGTGTGTTGCTCTCTTAAAAACCAGCCACTCTGCCCTTCTGCTCTCTCTCACTCACACCACGTCTTTGATTTTTGTGACCAGAGTTTGATATTACTTAAACTGTTTTATGTGGCAGCTGGTTCAAACCCCTATTGACTTTGCCCACATACCCTCAGGCGCACACACACACACACACACACACACACACACACACACACACACACACACACACACACACACACACACACACACACCACTCTCTCATATTGAGCCTCTCCTTTCCTCAGTGTTACTTTAACAATGCTCCCCCTAACCCTCCCTTTGGATACCGCTTGTATAGACTGTGCCAAGAGAGGGATTAGAGTTTTATATCACTTCTGACATTCTGCTGGATCCCCCTGTGTCTCCAGATTCTCGGTCTGGACATTGGATGATTTCAGCACAACTTCCATGCTTGTTGTCGCCCTTGCCTCTGGAGGGATGTTGGCATTGCTCTGTCTCAACAGCCTCAACCACGCATACACCAGTTCTCAGCCATTAACCAACTTCTGATTGATATACTGTCTGCACTCAAGGTCAACAGCTGCCAATTACCAACATGTCCCAAACATTTCCTAAGAAGTAACATTTATCATTTATTAAATGTCTACTACGCTCACACAGAAAGGTTCAGTATCACTTTAAACCCAGAGCTGCCCATCTCTTCATGTTGACAGGCTGCATTGTTGTTTAACTTAATCCTCATCTGCACCTCCCTTTCTCCATCTCTCTCTCCATCTTTCTGCTCCCCTCTCTTTCCCCTTGTGCTTATTAGTTAATGAATTGCTGCTCTTGAGGGCGATGGGAAAGGAAAACAGGCTGGCTCCAGGCAGAGAGCTGGCCAGCCGGTCAGGTTTCAAAAACACTGGCTCCTGTTGCTCCGACAGCCAATTTGTCCCAGTCTGCCCCCGACAAAAGGCCACATCTGGTCATTAGATCCCAGGGTTTGAAGGCAATGTGGATAGGCCGTACCAGATTTGTCTAGTTTTGTTTGTGCGTTTCGCAGTTGGAGCTGCGTTCTTGGTTGCTGAGTTTACTGACAATTTCAGCCTACATTTACATTACCGCTGGAACAGTGACTCGTTCAGATTTTCTTGTCATATCTGGCACAGAATGGGTTTGATTGCCAAAAGTACAAATTTCCATTCAGAAATTTAAATAAATACTCAGAGTGGGTTTCTACCATATGCATCACAGGTGGGGCTAGTAGGGCTTAAAATTCCATGTGCACGCCAGTCTCAGCTCTACAAACACAGGTGCATGGAACTGTACAGGGCTGCCAACTGTCACACGCTTCTCACACGCTCTCACGCCACACGTCCCTTTCCCACGCAGCGAAAAACAAATGGATTGGCATTTGTGGCAAGAAAACTCTGGCGGGGCCACACAATATATACAAGAAAATGTTATGATGCAATCCAAACATAATAAACACACGTACATATAACATGTTATAATTTACGCTTTTTCATGATTTTGTCTAAAACTCTGCTTTACGAAGCATTTATTAACCATTAATAAGTTATTATAATCCTCAGTTGTAACATCATAATAGCCATTCAAATCATTTAAATGTAATATAATATATAAAATGTTATGTGTGCAAATTTGAACTGTAATTATTGCATTACTAATAATGAGTACATTTCATTCTCATTTCATAGTTTAACAGTGAAAACATTTACAACTTACATCTTAATTAAATAAGTATTGTTTTACTATTCATCCGTGATGGTTCGTATAAAGTGTTACCTCAATCATAGTCTCGCTTTGCCAGACCTTCCTCCAAAGCGCTCTGGAGGAAGGTCTGGCTAGTCCACACAGCATTCAGGGATGGGAGGAAAACGTGCTCTGGTTTATTGGCATTACTTTAAACCTATCGCAGTCATCTTGGGCAGGGCTAAGCGCCGGAGAAAACAGCTGCAAAATATAATAATAGTCTCTGGAAGGAACTTGTTTTGGTGGACCCTGTAAGGACGTCAAGGATATAGATTACCTCACTCTAAACTGCCCTGAGTAACATGGCTTCCTTTCAGTGCTCTTGTCTATTAACAGCTGTCATTATCAAGCTAATCGTGTGTGGATTTTCTGAGTCAGCCTTTTGAGAAAAGTTGTGTGTTTGCAGATGCCAACCATGAAGCAGCAGCAGAAGCCATTGAGAACATGGCTGACGCCGTCACACACGCTAGATTTGTGGGAACAGACCCTGCCAGCGATGAAGTCGTCCTCATGAAAATTCTGCAGGTACATGTTCATAAGTAGTAACTACATGTTTACAAGTAGTAACTACAGTGGCCTTGCACTGACCTGATGGAATCAACTAACAGTATTCATGTGGTCTCCATACCTGTTACAGTACATCCAGCACAGCAGCCTTTCAACAACTGAAACCTTTCAGAAGCTCAGAGTTTTAGTTTTGTTGAGACTATGAGACAGGAGTGTAATATTTTTTTAAAGATTATTGTTTGGACATTTTAGGCCTTTAATGACAGGACATCTGAAGAAGTGAAAGGGAAGAGAGGGGGCGGTAGGACATGCAGCAAAGGGCAGCAGGTTGGACCTGAACCCAGGCCCAGTGCGTCGAGGAGCAAACCCCTACACATGGGCACCCACTCCACCAACTGAGCTATCTGGGCACCCGGGAGTGTAATTTAAGATATTTAACATGTTGTAACACCAGTTTTTGAACATGATGGTTCACAAATAGAGCAGAGAGCGAGACACTTAAACATATTTCCTCTGACACAAACATAGTATCAATCTTCTGACAGTATTGGCTGAGTGAGATGTTAATGTCTGCAAAAAAAATGTTTTAGTTGCACTGGGCTGCCCGTTAAAATGCATCCAGGGATGTTGTCCGGCGTGGCAGCTTTGCATGGTTGGATGCTGGCGAAGACATTTCTCAACCAGCTGGAATGACTGGTTGCTGGACGATGGCAGGAATTAGTTCTAGCTTTATCCCTGCACTGTGCATCCTGTAAGCCAGACGATTGTGGTGATAATCACAAAACAAATAAAAAATTACATCTCTTTACTGTAACGCAGCCTTTACCAGGAAAAGACAACAGTTATGCCATATTATGATATTACGACATGCAAAATCTAAGACGATATCTAATCTCATATCATGATATTAATAAACTATCAATACATTGTCCAGCGCTATCCATACATACCCTTCTCATCTCCTGACGCACCCACCGCTAGCCTAGCTTACCACAGATCCTGCAGGTAACTGGTTCCAACTAGCCTACTGCTCCAAATTAGTGAAAAAATAATGGCAACATGTTCCTACTTACATGTTGTGCTAGGCTAGCAGTGGGTGCGCCAGACAGAGTTACGACACGCACGGAGGTGAGAACGGTATGAATTGACTTATCTAACTCTGGGGGATACGGTGAATGAGCTAAGGTCTCAATAAGTTAGCATGTTCCTTTTAATGCAGAAGATGGAAAACACCGACCAATCAGAGCAGACCCTTTTTGGGAGGGTAGCCTTAAAGAGACAGGCGCAATGATGAATACAGATGCAGGCACACAGTATAAGGGAAATATTTTTTTAACATTAAAGCGTCTAAATATGTTCTAGAAGAACAAATACACAAAAAGAGGTAATGCTAATGGCTGTTTGTACCTCCACCAGTCTTTCGGGAAAAGATCACCTAGCACGAGTTATGGGAACAAGATGCTTAAGTTCACTACTTTGGTTTGATGTTTTTCCTTTTTTTTAATAGGAAGTCCCAGCATTTGCTTGGAACGGGAACTACACATTTTTCAAACTTTTTTTTTTTTTTTTTTATCGTCCCCATTGTCAGTCCATGAGGGCTGTGGAGCTCTGTGTTTTTGAAATGTATTTTTCTGTGCTGGATATTAAAAGATACATATAGTAGTATGATTTCACTCGACAATTCCGGTACACGGAAGGATTTGTTTCAATTTCCTCATCCAAACTACTTGTTGGATAAACTTGATTGAATTGACTGTAGATTTCAGTCAAATGATAATGTGTTTCAGGTCCTTAGGACTCTGCTGCTGACCCCAGTCGGAGCCCATCTGACCAATGAGTCCGTCTGTGAGATCATGCAGTCCTGCTTCAGGATCTGCTTTGAGATGCGTCTAAGTGGTGAGTCGCAACAAACACTCTTCAACCTCTATTTCTGATGTGATAGTCATTTCTAGTAAAACCCCAGCTGGTTTTAGATTGTTTTACTTCAGCTAGAAACACATCAACTCGTACTACAAAACATTCAAGGACCTTATTTATGGTTTGTGTGCATACTTAAATATCTGAAACAACCTTCTCCATGTTTACACTCTCTACCAAGGTTGGCACTTCTCTTGCTCCTGCTCTCTTAGCCCTACCTTGTTGTACCTAGTTAGTTAAGACTCAAACAGAATAAACTTTATTGTCCCCGAGAGGAAATTTGTCCTGGGCATAGTGCTACAACCTGTTGCATCACAACACACACTTGTAACAGAAAAAACATTCTCGACATTCTAAAATCGACATAAAGTAAAAGAAGTTAGTAGTTAGCCTGTTGTCTTTGTCTGGCCGTCTCTATTGTACCTGCTTCTCTATTTTATTCTGTTTGGTTCTAGTATCTGTTTCTCTTCTGTGTTTGCAGAGCTCCTCAGGAAATCAGCTGAACACACACTGGTTGACATGGTGCAGCTACTGTTCTCCAGGTAAATGAATAAGACTGTGTTTGTGAAGATGGATGCCCTACTCCTGTCTGAGCTGCTACATTGTGTCCCCGTCTCCTGTCTGAGCTGCTACATTCTGTCCCCGTCTCCTGTCTGAGCTGCTACATTCTGTCCCCTTCTCCTGTCTGAGCTGCTACATTCTGTCCCCGTCTCCTGTCTGAGCTGCTACATTCTGTCCCCTTCTCCTGTCTGAGCTGCTACATTGTGTCCCCGTCTCCTGTCTGAGCTGCTACATTCTGTCCCCGTCTCCTGTCTGAGCTGCTACATTCTGTCCCCGTCTCCTGTCTGAGCTGCTACATTCTGTCCCCTTCTCCTGTCTGAGCTGCTACATTCTGTCCCCGTCTCCTGTCTGAGCTGCTACATTCTGTCCCCGTCTCCTGTCTGAGCTGCTACATTCTGCCCCGTCTCCTGTCTGAGCTGCTACAGTCTGTCCCCGTCTCCTGTCTGAGCTGCTACATTCTGTCCCCGTCTCCTGTCTGAGCTGCTACATTCTGTCCCCGTCTCCTGTCTGAGCTGCTACATTCTGTCCCCGTCTCCTGTCTGAGCTGCTACATTCTGTCCCCGTCTCCTGTCTGAGCTGCTACATTCTGTCCCCATCTCCTGTCTGAGCTGCTACATTCTGTCCCCGTCCGTCTCCTGTCTGAGCTGACACATTCTGTCCCCGTCCGTCTCCTGTCTGAGCTGCTACATTCTGTCCCCATCCGTCTCCTGTCTGAGCTGCTACATTCTGTCCCCATCCGTCTCCTGTCTGAGCTGCTACATTCTGTCCCCGTCTCCTGTCTGAGCTGCTACATTCTGTCCCCGTCCGTCTCCTGTCTGAGCTGCCACATTCTGTCCCCATCCGTCTCCTGTCTGAGCTGCTACATTCTGTCCCCGTCCGTCTCCTGTCTGAGCTGCTACATTCTGTCCTCTTATCATGTCTGAGCTGCTACATTCTGTCCCCGTCTCCTGTCTAAGCTGCTACATTCTGTCCCCGTCTCCTGTCTGAGCTGCTACATTCTGTCCCTGTCTTCAGGAGACACGGATGAAGCTGGGAAGAATTAAACACATGGTTTGATAACAAGGATATTTTTAAGGAAAAGGCTAATTGTTATCGTTGTTACATTTCTATCGTGGGTTACCATTACATCCCTAGCTAGGACTCTTCATAATTATAGCTGCTGTAGCGATGGTCAGGGCCGAGCATTTTAAACTAGCAGGGTTAGTGTCTATAGCATAATGGCTGATTATGTTTAACATATGAAATTATGACCGTCAAGCTTTGAACTCGCATGAAGAAGTAATGTTTAGTTAATCATGATTACCACACTACAGTTCTTCAGAGTACATGTACACTGCTGGGACTGGTCAGTTGTTAGAAGAAGACATGAACGTGATTTGATAAATTAGAAGTCGTGATTAAAATACCTTCATTGATGCAATCATTAAGGTATTGTTCCTCCATTAAGCATAAGATACTATGAATCCTTTTATATTACTGATAGTTCATGAAGTACTACAAGAATGAATTCATGCTTTTTTGCGCCTGAAGTCATAATAATGCATGTACCATTATTAGTGTTACAGATGAGATTTGAGATTCTTCTAGAATTTAATCTTGGGTGCTGCTTCTAAATCTCTTTTTTATCTTGAATAACAGGAAAGTTAAGAGTAGTTACAAGCCCCAAATCTTAGGTTGTCTGTCCATAGAAGAAGAGTCCGGCTGCTCTCCTTTATCACCTCTGGATTTTCTGCAAATATCTGTCTCTCAGGCCTCATTATTCTCCATGAAGATTGTGAATTTCATTTGGCACTGTGCACAGGGTCAATGGGCCACTGATTCACTAATGCCATAACATGATTTCTCCTTTGGCATTTAGCATAAGAGATCCCCCCCCCCCCAATCCAGATGCATCAGAGTGCCGGTCACATTCAGTCACAGACGAGGGATGAGCCCATTGAGCTGTCCATCGCATGATCTGCATACAGATGAAGCTGGTCTCTGCGTTAACAGCAGAGCTCCCAGCCCCATAAATACTAAGGAGCCCCCCCCCACACCACACACACACACACACACACACACACACACACACACACACACACACACACACACACACACGCACATAAAGAATTAACATTGCCTGCGATCTCAGACAGAAGCAATCAGAAAAGAAATCTATGCTACAAAGAAGTTCTCCGCCCATCTGTATGTGAAGGAACACACCTGCAGGACAAACAGAGCTCCTAATAAAGTACTGGTGTTACTCACCTACTCTCTGAAGGCATGTATGGTTCCACCAAGACTATTTGACGCAGGATTTGTCACAAAGTGATGGGTTATCTTCTCCACCGTGGAGTTAAGTGTTTGTTTTTGCCAAGCTTGTCGCCATTCGCTGATGCGCCCTCCAAACATTCTAGGCCTGTTTTCATTTTATTTATATGCAGGACTGTTGTATGGCACCTTATTATCATGTCTTCTAACTAGATTTTACTGTGCGAGCATGGAACTAGAGAAGCACGGCAGCCATAGTCGTAAATAGAGGCATCCCTGCTCATGAACAGCAGATATAAATTTAGTGTGGGCTTTTTATTACATCTTTCTTATACTGCTCACACACATACTCACACTCCCCACATCTCATTTTGCTCATGTTCCACCCCAGCCCCCAACTTGTCCACAGACCCTGGATAATAGAGATGTGAGAGGGTCTGTGCAGGCCCCCACCCCCATCAGAGAATGATCAACAGCAGCTCTCCTCAGAAGGAGTCTTAGATTGCCTGCTGAAAGTATTAGGCATGTTAATCTGTTGGACCCACAGATCATCCAATAATCATGCCCGCAAGACAACACTCTATTAACGCTGAGTTAATGTCAGGAGGGGGGGGCTGCTGGCTGCTTTTTCTCTCTTCTTTTTGTCTGTGTGTATGTGTGCGTGACTGGTGGTGACATCTCATTTTCCAGCAAAGCTTTAAAGTCCACAGGACCCTAGATGCACACACACACACACACACACACACACACACACACACACACCACACACACACACTTGAGAGCAGCAGCCAGCGTTGCTCATCAAAGGCTAGAAAAGTTTATTAACGGCTCAGGTTTGAGATGTTGAGATTCCAACCGCGATATTGCCTCTTAAGCAGCCCGTCAGCTTAGAGCATGTTTAAGTTCCTTGTGTATTAATTGTTTCTTCTGTTTTGGGTTAAGAGAATACATGAAAAGGGGTACTCTGGGAATTTAGTATTGCTCTTCCATTGAGTCTGGGAACCTGCAGTAGAGGTTGAGATATACTCCCCACCATTTCAAATGCGGAGAATAGATGGTTTTCTTAGTCTTCAAGAGAATCAAATCTCTTTGGGTTTTGGACATTTAAAGATGTCACATTGCAAACTCGTGATGGCCGTTTTTCACTATTTTCTGACATTTTATGGATTAAATAATTAATTGAGTAAACATTAAAAAAAGTGGTGTTTAATCATCCACGCTACAGCTATACCATCTCCTTTACCTAATGGTTTAACAGCTCAGTTTGGTTTTGTGTCTCGTTCAGACAGAAATTTGCACTCTACACAAACCTTTTCTCTAACATTTATAATGCTTCTTGGAAGGTAAAACCTAGCATATAAACCAGCAAATAACAATTATAAAAGTAGTTAGAGACAACATAGAAGCAGTTACCAGCTACTCATTTTATCAGCAAAATAATGAATCCTGTTTGAGTTACAAATTCTTTTTTGAGTTTCCTGTACCTATAAGGACAATGCCTGGACATTAGGTTTATGTCAGAAGACTCTCCTAACTAAATTCTATGGGTCTTTTTTCTTTCTTTCAGGCTACCACAGTTCAAAGAGGAGGCCAAGAGTTATGTGGCTGCCAACATGAAGAAGGTAAAAGGACTGAAAGGTTGAATGTGTGGATTGCTCGCTACTATTCCCCAATCTTCACTGTCTTGGTTTTTTCCATTGTCTTTGTGCCCTTTCGAAGGTTTCTGTTTGAATGTTCTACCTGTGGCTGTGGAATCCAGTTATTGATGTAATAGCATCACGTCATTGACTGAGAAATGTGAACATGTCCAAAATACCAAGATCAGCCACATTGTTCCTGCATTTTGTAATCTGAAGTGCTCTATTACAGAATCTTAGTTAAAATGACCGTGATTCACTGAACAATGTAATTAAAGATGCAAAAATCGGGACAAACCTTTTTGACGCCTAGTTATGGTTGTCGTCGTCCTGTCACCTGTTCCTATCAATGCCCCCCCCCACCCTGTAGTATTTATGTGAGACCTGAATTTTGAGCTGGAAGCAGGTGTTTTGAGCAGTTTTTGCTTTTTGCATGAACTGTCTGCCCATCCACTGCCTGCTCATTGGTTGGCTGCACATTCTCCAGGTGTGTGTGTGTGTGTGTGTGTGTGTGTGTGTGTGTGTGTGTGTGTGTGTGTGTGTGTGTGTGTGTGTGTGTGTGTGTGTGTGTGTGTGTGTGTGTGTGTGTGTGTGTGTGTGTGTGTGTGTGTGTGTGCGTCAGTGTGTCCCACACCCCCCCACCATACACAAACGTGTACTGTGTGTTTTGTGTTGCTCCCACTGCTGACATGTTACCCGTCACTAATCACGGGCCCCTGCCCGCTCCCCTTCTTTTCTGAGGCTTACAATATCTTGTGGAAAAACAAACGAGTGCAGGTAAGGAAGATGACTTTTAGTATTTAGGCTGGAGAATTTCACTGTAACATTTCCCTTGTCCTTTTTAAAAGACCTCCCTTTAAACTAGAAGGAGGAACTTGTCATGCGCTGTATTTACATAAGAAATCATCTGTTATTGAAGAACACATCAGCTGATGTAGTTTATCAAGTTAAATATAGTCCACTATGACATGTCTGTGCTTGCAAATGCTCACATTACATTTATTTTAGTATTGAATTTTGTTTTTAATTGAATCTTATTTTGGGTTTCCTCCCCTATGCCTATGTCTCAGCTGCTGTGGCTCACGCTACACGATACGTTATTGGCTGTGGCAGGATAGAGCATGTCTCAGTAGCTTGTGTCTGTTTGTTTTAAAGAAAGTTTAGATCAGGTCACCGAACAGATTCCGAAGAGTGTCTGAAACCGTAACTGGTTTGAATAAATAAACTCAAACACCCGCACATAACAGCACACCACATGAAAGCAGAAGAAGTGGCTGTGGCTCTCTAGTGTCCAGTATTTGTGTGCATGTACATTCAGTGCTGTTTTTTTCTGTCCATTTTCTCATAGACTCACCTGCTGTTTACTCCACAGCTGAAGCTGTGCTCGTTTTAGCCCATGATCAAATAGGATGATCACTTTTGAACATCACTTAGTTTTTTTCCAAAGTGGGGTACACCACCCATCTTATACAGCATGATTATTGCAGGTGCACGTTTGTTTCAAATATTCATATTAGCTCAATTGTATGGGAATAATTAACTGTATTTGTCGGTGGCGTTCCCTTCTTAGAAGCTCCATATCCCCTACATGTTCAATCAAAGCTTATAAAGCAACAAACAAGCTTAAAATTAGTTTAACTACATGGCATTTGGCATTCTGTTACTGTCATTACTCATAGTGATGTACAAGTAACATGTAATTTCCCCTTGCAGGATTAATAAAGTATATGTTATTATTACTATTATTAGCCTTTTATTTTCTGAGAATGAGAATGTTAAAAGAAACAAGGCTTCCTATCTGATCATGGCCTTAATCAGCAATGGTGGAGCAGTGTAGTGTGTTTGGAGAAGCCTTACTCAGTGGTCCACTCTGTTTCCTCCAGTTGAAGATGCGTGCTGGTGGGATTCCGGAGTCATCCAAATGGAAGAAGCAGAAACGCTCACCGAGGCAGTCTCGCCACATGGTGCGAAGTCCCTCCGGTCAGATGGACTCAACACAGTCCAGCACCCTCAGCAACAACAACATTTTAGGTAAGACATATACTATTGTGATAAGACACTCATCAAGGACCCATCCCAAGATATCTGGAATTTGAAGAATATAAAATCACATCCACATTGCCTGTTTTCCTCTTTAAAATATCCTGGTATGGTCAAATGTAGATGAGAATAACATGCGTTTTTTCATGAAGAATCGTCTAATATTGACTTTCCGGCAATGCATTAGAAACCTGTGGCAGACCTTATACCATATATTGCTGCTGATTTTGTTATGATGGTGCACTTCACCACTGCCATCATTGAGTCCTTCTTCACATCCTCCATCACCATATGGTACGCTGCTGCCTCTGCTAAGGACAAGGCAGACTGCAGCGTATCATCTGCAGTGCTGAGAAGGTGATTGGCTGCAATCAGCCGTCTCTTCAGTACCTGTACGCCTCCAGGACACTGAGGCAGCACGTAGTGATAAAATTCAGAATACTGGTTTGATCGGTGTTTGGCTTGACATCAAGCCGGTTGGAAAATGTTTACACTGGCCCAAGCATATTGTGTGAACCCTGAAAACGCATCATGTTTCACCCTTGTATGACTGCATCACTTTCCTGGTAGGTGGCGTCCCGTTCATTGAGCAAGGCTTGTCCACCTCTGGCCTACCAGCTTCAGACAGTGCTGGTTCGTTAGTTTCCAGCCCTACAACCACAGACAGTGGCCTGGACACCTGTTCCAAAGCTGCTTCCAGGGAAGACCTCTCTGACCTGGAACAATGTTACTCATTGGCAACCACTCCTGGCACTGCTGCTACGCTACCAGGGACTGAGCCCGGCTCGCCAGATTCACAGGTAAGGCTGTTTGGACTATCAATAGAACGAGGAACATCATTAAGTTAATCATAAGCTATCAAATTGTTTATTTTAGATATCTATTTGATGAATGTCTTTTTCATATTTTATGTTTATTTAGTGAAATTCTGTCTATTGTTGACTGCAAGTGTACTCAAGTGACTATTCCTCTGTCTTATCTTTGGAGCGGTTACGTGACTTTACCTTTTATATATGACTAAAGATTTGTGTTGTGTTTGCGTCTAGTCTGAGGGCAGGCAGGTAGAAACCGCTCAGTCGGCCTCGGTGGAGTCCATCCCTGAGGTTCTGGAGGACAGAGACGCCAATACAGAGCAGTCAGACAGCCCCTCTATCCATGACATAGACTATGTTAACCCCAGAGGAGTACGTTTCACACAGTCCACACAACGAGACGGTGAGGACACCTCTCATTTCTCTATTTTTGGTTCTCAGTTCTGTTTTGTATTTGTGCCACTGTTCCCTTTGTTAGAAAGATGACATGAGTTGTTTGTTTCTCTTGATACACTTTGCTGGTCAGTAGGGCTGGGTACCATTTCAAAACTTCCGATACCGGTACCAATACCGTGACTTCGATACCAATCCTAAACAATACTTATTTTCAATACCAATTTTTTTAAAGCAAAAGAAATTAAAACATAACACATTCGGTACACATTTTTGTATATTCCGTTTTCAGCTCCTACTAATTCGCTCGGTGCCTAAAGATTATTGAGTTGGGTACCCAGCTCTAATGGTCAGATGCAAATCCAACAGTATCTTCACAGAGTAACCTGTGTCCTCCTCGTCTCCCCTGTAGGAGCGTCCCTCATCCCTTATGGCCTGCCATGTCTAAGGGAGCTTTTTCGCTTCCTGATCTCACTGACCAACCCCCATGACCGCCACAACACTGACGCCATGATGCACATGGGCCTGCAGCTGCTGACTGTAGCGCTTGAGTCGGCACACATTACTAACTACCAGTCTTTACTCGGACTGGTCAAAGATGAGCTCTGCAGACATCTATTCCAGGTAAAGTAGAATGTAGAAATAATTGCTTGTAGTTGATGAGTGTACAGTATGTACCTGTTCTGTATGTAGGATATTAAAATGCTCACTGGTATATTTTCTCTGCATTAGTGACTACGAGGAACACCTTTAAAAAAAATCGACCAGCCTCTGTGGCAGGTGGATTTTAAAATCCACTAGCTACACAAGCTATTTACCAGCCAGCTGTTCTTTTTGCCTCATAATGATGAAATACAGGAAATGCTCAAGTGTCATTCTTGAACTTGTTAAGAATACACATTTCAGTGCTGTCAAGTTGTTAAAGGAGAATTCCGGTCGATTCCAACACGTAGCTCTGTTGTCTGTAAATGTGGAGATCTGTCAGTAGAGAGAAAAATAGAACCAATCAGTGCAGCCTACACCGAGTCATCCTCCTGCTAGAGTTAGCACCTGACAGGCTTAAACAGGGCAAGTTTTACACTCGTTTTTAACCTCTTAACATGTTCAAAATGTCATTAAAAGTGCCTACCCTTGTGCACTGATTCCTTCTGAGTGAACCTGACTGCAATAGATGTGACAGAAAGGCATAAAAGTTGTTAATCCATACCTCTGTTTATTGCCTGTTTTTCTGTGAAGTCCACACTAGTCGATTGTTGAACTCATACAATCCAATATTCCAAAATGTATTTTTTCCACACAAAGAAAAACGATTTGCTGTCGTTATGTTATTAGTAATGACTATGTAGAAACAGGTTGTAAACTGACACCACAGTAGAGCCAGGAGAGCAGAGCGGCTGCAGCAGGTCAAAAGTTCAAGAGCCCACTGTTGCTTACTTACCTATGAGCTCTTCAACTCTTGAACTGCAGCTATCCTGTTTTCATTTTTCTCTCTACTGACAGCCCTCCAAATTTTCAAACAACAGAGCTACGGAGGTCTCCTTTTACATGACAAAACTTTTTGGCTGTAAAAGCCCAGATTTTGGTGTCCTTTGGCACATTCTTATGCCCTATTTCTTCATATACACCCATCTTAATTATTGCAGAGACAGCTCAATAAATACATATTTTCTGATTGTGTCCCAATGGTAAACACTGAGACGGCAAGAGAGATGACAAAGCGGCATGATAATATAATAAGAGAATGGGATGGATACCCTGCATGCTGTTATTAGCTGGGGGTCACACACCCACCTGGGGCCTATAGGCCATTTGTCAGTGCCCAGAAACGTCCCGCACACAGCAGAACTAGAAGAAAAGAGAAAATCAGGCTTTCTGCAGAGACAGACACCCCCACCCACTTGTATTTGGTCAGAAGTGAGGATTATAAATGGTTGTTTTTATAAAAGACTGAATAGATTTTTATGAAAACTGCATATTTTACCTTTAACTGGCATCAATAGGGCCTCATTCACACAGCCTGCGTTAGACATTGCCGTGACCCTTTTTGTGGTCTGAATGTCCCATCACAGAATCTAAAATTGTATGTGGAGAAAGGTGGTATGCTTTTCTATATTGATATTTTAATGTCATCTCTTCTGATCATTTTGTCTGTGTTTTAGTTGCTGAGCGTGGACCGTATGAACCTCTATGCTTCCTCCATACGGGTTTGCTTCTTGCTTTTTGAAAGCATGAGAGTACATCTTAAGTTTCAGCTTGAGGTAACTATGCAACTAGTTTGTTCATTGACTTGTTTTTTATGCATAAAATTATCATTATGCTCTGTCAATTGACTGCAATACAAAGTTACTGATCCAATCCGAACATGAACTGACAGATGTACCTAAAGAAACTGATGGACATCATCACTTCGGAGAACATTAAGATGCCCTATGAGATGAAGGAGATGGCTCTGGAGGCACTGGTCCAGCTGTGGAGGATTCCCAGCTTTGTCACTGAGCTGTACATCAATTTTGACTGTGACTACTACTTCTCCAATCTGTTTGAGGACCTCACCAAGCTGCTGTCCAAGGTAACATCCCAGTGGGATCACTTCAAGCTCGAAATGTTCCACTACTGATACCAGTATCGGGACTGCCTCCGATTCTGCACAAAAGGCTGGTATCGGAAAGTACTGGAATTATACACCGATCTGATACCTCGCAATTTACCCCGAAGAAAATCTACTTTATAATAGTTTGTTTTTTTTCCCGTTGTGACTCTTTGTCATACTGGATAGTAAAAGAAAGTTCTGTGGCGTTCATTCTCTCTGTAGGTCATGTTTTACAAAGAGTTTAATCTGAGCCCATACAACAATAATAGCAATCATATCACATCTTTACAGGGATAGTAGCACACAGTTGTTAAAACATAAAAAATACAATGTATGACCCACTGGAATCGGCTCATACGCAAGTTCAGGTATCAGAATCGGTATTGGGAAGCAAAAAAAGGTATGTGACCAACTCTATTTTAAGCATATTAGGATTTGATGGTCCTATTCAAAACACCTTAAATTTGTTGTACTAGACTGTGGAAGTCGTTGTTGGATAGATCAAACTTCAGTCAAAGTGCTTTTTTTTTTTCTTTTATAACCCTTTTTCCTGAATGTTCGATAATAATCGACCTGTAAATAACTATTGTATTGTACCACAATTTTGTATTCCAAGAAATAACGCAAAATGTGTGGGTGGGTAAACAATATTCGCTATGTATTTTTTTTTAAGGATTATTTTTGGGGCATTTTAGGCCTTTAATGACAGGACAGCTGAAGAAGTGAAAGAGGATAGAGGGGGGGAATGACATGCAGCAAAGGGCCGCAGGTTTGAATCAAACCCGGGCCATGTGTAGAGCAAACCTCTACACATGGACACCCGCTCCACCAGCTGAGCCATCAGGGCGCCCGATATTTTTTTTCCCGTCTTTTTAAAAGATAGTGTTCGTCACCACTGATTTGATGGATATCTGCAGGTTAAAAGTCTTTAAAAACAAATAATTTGGTTCCCTAAAATGGGCATAGATTTTAAAGTTGGATAAAAAGTCTTTAATTTACAATAGCCACAGAAAGTAACATTAGTTGTACACTGCTGTTAGTAAGCAGCTGCCACAAAGCTCGATTACAGTAAGATGTCTGTTCCTGTTTCAAATGCACAATAAGGCAGGTTATAAGAAGCTAAAATGAACATTAAGCAAAGCTCTTCCACAAACTTCACAATAGAAACAGGAGGTTAGTCAAGGGTAAGCCCTGTTGGAATATCAGATATCAGACATACTTAATAAAATAAGATTAGCCTAGTCTTTATTTCCTCTCGTTGCACCTGTTGATGCCACTCATCATCGTTTAATGTTGAATGAATTCCAATATTTTGTTGGAAATACAGTTTTTTTCGCCTCTGGCTACAGAATGCGTTCCCGGTGTCGGGGCAGCTGTACACCACCCACCTCCTGTCACTGGAGGCTCTGCTCACAGTGATTGACAGCACTGAAGCCCACTGCCAGGCCAAGGTGCTCAACAGCACTGCTCAACAAGACCAGTCAGATACCCTGCTGGCAGAGGGAGAAGGTTCATCCCTAAACTCAACAGACACTACCCCTGGTACACACACCCCGGCACACATCAACTGGGACTTTATGAATATATAAGTGCCTGTTAGACTCTTGGTCGACCGTCGTTTTATTTTGTCTTCAGACCTCAATAGGCTGGCCAGTATGAATGGTGTAAGTCTTCCACAAGCTGAGAATGCACCAGCGTGCCCACCAACCAGTGGTCATCTGATGGCAGAGAAGATGATTCTGGGTAGGCAGGATCAAGGGGACAATGAAACTGGTGAGACTTGGATCTTACACACTGTTTTACTTTAAAGTCTTTCTAAGCATTGGGATGGAAGCTGATGTCAGGTTTCAATTTTTCATCCAGCTGAGAAGAGAGCCCCGAAAAAGCCTCAACGTTTCTCCTCATTTTTACCTGATTCTCAAGAGTTGATGGACATCAGAGCAAAGAAAAAGGTGAGTGGTATTGATTGATCTAGTTTTGTTGCAACGTTACACATCCACCGCCAATTATTAAATCTCCTACTACACCTTAAAATTGCCTTTTTTCATCATGATTCTAGCTGCTGATCACAGGCACAGAGCAGTTTAACCAGAAGCCCAGGAAGGGCATCCAGTTTCTGCAGGAGAAAGGCCTCCTCAGTAACCCCATAGACAACAACCAGGTGGCCCAGTGGCTCAGAGAAAACCCCCGACTGGACAAAAAGATGATCGGAGAGTACATCAGTGATCGCAAGAACATGGAGCTCCTGGACAGCTTTGTAAAGTAGGGTGAACTTTCATTTGTCCTTGGTTGATCATTTATGGGTGCTTTTGCACCTGCCTCATTTAGTTTGGTTGAATTGCACTCCAGTTAGTTTGCCCCGCTGGCGCGGTTCGCTTGGGCAGGTGAGAACGCGGCAGTCACCCTCGGGTGTGTCCCAAAAGCAAACCAAACAAGCGTGTTGAGACCTGCTTGATGCGGTCCTGGTACACTTTCAATCCAACTTGATCCAACTTCGAACTGCACCAACTGTGTACTGTATACTAAGTCTGAGCTAATGTCTCCTGGAGTCAGGGCAGAGAGCAGCAAATGTTAGCAGCTCTCAGTGTTTCTCTCATAGAAACAGACTACAGTCAAGTTCAATGTCCGTCGCTCGTATCTCCCAGGTCAAACCAGCCGCCGCTAAAGTTGGAGACAGACCCCGGCAGAGCAGAGAAAAGTCTGCAGACGAAGTAACGTCACTCGAAACAATGTCTGATAATTTACATGAAATGAGCAGGTTTTACCATGGAGATGCAAAAAGATTCACTTTCTTGCTCTTGCCCCAGACATATCCAAAAAATAAGAGGAGTGAATGTTCTTCGTGGTTCGTAATGATGCATTACAAAAGCTGCACATTTTTGTTTTGTTTTTTCCCATTTGTATATACTTAAATATTTGTTCTTACATTCTTATATTTTTATTCTTATATTTTGTTATTATAATTATAATTATTTCATGTATATTGTATGTATGTATATTTTGTGTGCTGCTGTAACACTGTAATTTCCCATTTTTTTGGGATCAATAAATATCTATCTATCTATCTATCTATCTATCTATCTATCTATTTGGGTACACTAGATTTTTCCAGGTGTGAAACCAAATCAAACCAAAGGGAAATTGCTCCAAGTTTACAACTAATTCTGACCCAAGCAAACAAACAATAGGTGTGAAAACGCCCTAAATGTATTTGAGGGTGTAGAGGTTTAGGTTCTCATGAAGTAAGTGTGTGTGTGTGTGTGTGTGTGGTGTGTGTGTGTGTGTGTGTGTGTGTGTGTGTGTGTGTGTGTGTGTGTGTGTGTGTGTGTGTGTGTGTGTGTGTGTGTGTGTGTGTGTGTGATGTTAGTAGTAAATAATGCTTGAAGTGTAAAAACATTTAAGGTTGTTCATATTATGTGAATCTTTCTTTGCAGCACATTCACCTTCCAGGGGCTTCGTATTGATGAGGCCCTGCGGCTCTACCTGGAGGCCTTCAGGCTGCCTGGAGAGGCTCCGGTCATCCAGAGACTCCTCGAAACATTCACCGACAACTGGCATGTAAGGCACATGTGCTCAACCTCTGAACAAATGTCTGAATAAGTCTTTATTGCAATGTATCTGCAGCATTTTGACATTGAGATTAACACTAGCATCGCCAGGCACTTAAGGGGTCGTGCTGGGTATCGTTTGGGTTTTTCCCAATACCGGTGCTAAAACGCCACTTTTTAAAAGTACCTAAACAGTGGCTCAACGGTATGTTGAGAAATGTAATGACAATAACTTCTAACAAAGCTGTTCCTGGTTATGCCTGTTAGTGACCGGCCGTTTAGAAACCTGTATTGGCACCAGGTGTCGGTATATTTATAAATACAATTAAATTATGCAAATCCACAACAACATTTAGAAATACTACAATTAAGAAATGTTAGTGTTTAGTTTTAATGAGTCACATAAATAACATTCTTGATTATTATTCTAGCATATGGCGCACACATGGGAATCCCGTGTCGGGACACAACCCCTATCCTCAGACAAAAAGTGGGATTAGTTTCAATTTTATTTCTGATAATTTACACATTTGAAAGGATGAATACTGTTGGCCTACATACCTTAGTGTGATAATAAGAGATTTAAAGTCTATGTAAGTCAGTATTTGCGTCAAAATGAGTTTCTGTTTCCCATTCATAGTCTCGATGCGCTGTATGGTCATCATGTAAATGCTCCAGTGAGGTGAAAATGGGACTCAAACACTGTCTCATGATTGACCCTCCAGGTTATAGTAGTAGGATGACATAAGTGTTAACACAGACACACACATATGCAATGATGGGCAAACTCCACTGGCGGAACATTTGACTTCTCAAAATAGCAGAAGGAGCCATGTGACCTGGAAACTATTTGTAGTAATGTCCTTTTCTTAGGCTGACCACATACACACAAATAGTGGCCTTGAACGAGCGATGAGTCATTTTAGGCAGTGACTCTGTAAATGACTTTTCCACTCTATGGAATAGCAGCAGGTGGTGCAAGGTGAGATTCAGATTAGATACAAATGTAGATCTTCTTAAGTAATACACAGTAAAACAGTCCCTCCACCAAAGCTGTAAAAAAAAAAAATCCCATACAATTAATTGTCTCGGAATCTTTCAGTCATGAATTTATGTGTTTATTTTTTTAAACAAATTAAAGGTGCTCTAAGCGATGTTTGGTGACGTTACATCTTGTTGAAGTATTTTCAAACAAAACAAGACTAGCTCGCAATTAATTAAACAAAATAACGGTAATTGCGATTAGACAAATTATTAAATAATTGTTACAGGCCTACCCTCCACTGGTGTTTGGTTAAAAAAAACAAAAACATTGCTTTGTGCCTCAGTTTGCTGTTTCTTGTGTGTCATATTGTGTGTCCTGTATGTGTGTGTTTGTAGAAAGTGAACGGCTCTCCTTTCATGACCAACGATGCCGGCTTTGCCTTGGCCTACGCTGTGATAATGCTCAACACTGACCAGCATAACCACAATGTCCGCAAGCAGAATATCCCCATGACTATAGAGGTGAGTGATCTCTCGCTCTCTCTTTCTGTCACACACACACACACACACTCACACTTTCCTGTGGAGGTCCTTTCTACTCAACAAGTAGCCCCATATGAAAACTTCAAAGGGCCCATATTATGAAATTTTTTTTGTGTTTTGTTATTTTGTGTCACTGGTGCTTCCACACGCATACACACTTGGAAAAAACTATCAAAGCTGTGTCCTCTGTCTTTAGTCTCCGGGTGAGCTGTTCAAAATCTAAACAGCTTTCTATGTCACTAGAGACGAGGTGGCTAATCGTAGCATGCTAGCTCGTTCTTAATGGCAAAACACTACTACTAGTTGACCATGCACTCCAAAAGAACTACTTCCTGTCCCTGTTGTGCAGGTATTCCACAAGTGGCCCTCGTCTAGAAGAAGTCTCCCAGCAAATCCTGCCTTGGACTGACCAAAGCTGGAGAAAGATCTTTCCCATCTAGCTGATGGGATCTTACCTAGCTCTCGACAAAGATAGGATAGAAGTGAGATGTCTCACTCTGTAGCTAAAACAGAGACCTAAACACACAGGGTGAAAACAGCAATGTGCAGTACAACAAAAATATGGTGTTTTTTTAAAATGAAATCATGGACACCTATTCTGGTACAACCTCAAAATAAATTATGAACCTGAGTTCTGTGTTTAACTATTGTTAGTTTGCAGATTTCATTAAGAAAAGGAAGAAAAAAAGCTGCGCTGTATTCATAGATCTATTTTCTCTTTTCCTGGGGCATGGCTCTGTGTCTGATGGAATGACATTCCTCTGTGAGGGCCAGCATTTCCACTGGTGCAGCTTGGTGGCTCAGAAAGCCAACAGCTGTGGGCAGTGGTGGTCCGTCTGAGAGGTGAACTCATCCTAAACAGGCCGGGGAGGAGGTGGGAGGGGGGTCACTCTCTTCATCTGCTGTCTCTTTCTGTGTTTTTTCTGTCTTTGATTGACAGTGGCTGAAGACTAAACAGCCTCTCCGGGGCAGCTCGTGGACAGTTTGTGGGTGGGCCACTCTCACTGACAAACAATAGCAAGCACTTGCTTGGCTCTCTTTTATGTACACGTACTTTGTAGAAATGATCTTTCTTGAGGCGAGTCATACAGCTCATCACACAGCTGGTGTTGTATGTTGTTTAAATTATCCCTACACATTCCCAAAAGGTCAACTGCGGTGTGATGAAGAAGGCCTGTTGACCTCCAGGCTCAGACAACAGGCAGAGGCTTCCACACAATAGTTTGGAGACGGCCAATAAAAGTGGCGCCTAGCACTTCAGATACTTAGCAGCTTGCAATGTGTAGTGGCCACCGCAGCATGTGTTGGCAGTGGGGTTATTTTTGAAATGGGAAAACTATGCCTAGCATCACTGTGTGTAAATCAGATCCTACTCCCAAGGATCTGACAATGTGATGACATGTGGTCAGTGAGGTACAGGTTAGGTCAATTGTATATTCATTTTAATTCCTAAAATACAGCATGCTGCTTGATTTTACAGCCTGCGTGTTTACCAGTTGGCTGCTCCCAGAGCTGCTCTCTGATAGAGAGTGACTACATGTGTGAGTCCCTCACATAAGGAAATAAGGACAGATAGAAACAGATTATAGAGGTCTGGTCCTTGGTAGCTTTCTGCTCTCTCTGGCTCGTTGTGCCGCTGTTTATTTCTCTGTGTGTCCCTGCAGAGAAGCTCCTGCTTCGCCTCCTGTTACCTGTCAGAAGCACTAACCATGTGTAGTCGAGACATAAAGCCTAGCCTTGAGGGCGTCAGTCATCGCAGGGTGGTTGTGTTTATTTACAGGAGGCTCTTGGCTCTAATCCCTGTTTTCCTAACGCTGCAACTAAAGCATATTAAGTAACACATAGCGAGTGTGTTTCCACACAAAGGCCTTTTAATTGTTGGTTGCTGGATGCAAAGTGAACGGAGCACTGAATGCCAGAGGCTTGGGTGTCTGAGATAAGCTCCCACGTTGAGATGCGTTGACTGACACATTAATGGTGGAGAAATGACATCTAGAAATCAATTTTTCTATGTGAGGTGCTTGAATAAAGTTTTTTTAAAAGGAAAACAATGCTGATTACTCCACCGTTAACTGCACTGTTTTCTTTAACCAGCAATTCAAGAAAAATCTGAAGGGGGTAAATGGGAACAAAGACTTTGACCAGGACATGTTGGAGGATATCTACAATGCTATCAAGTAAGCTGCCATCACACAAGATTGTTTGTTTTGTCCAACCAACAGTCCAAAACTCAGACATATTCATTTTATAATTATATAAAACCTAGGATAGCCACGCTCCTTCATCTTGGAGAATGTTGGGACATTTAGCTAAATAAGTGACTCAAATGATTAATGGATTATCCAAATTGTGCTGATACATTTGGTGCCAATCCATAAATAGACAAATTGTTTCAGCTCTGCTGTCAAGTACTACAGGCTGTCATGTTCATAATCCGGTTGTTTATCAGATTGTTCCTGATTCAAACTTTTGCCAAAAGCAAGTTCTTTTACGACTGCTTTTGTTTAGACAAACAATGTTTGTATTGCTGAATGTAAGACCCAATGATATATTAATAAGATTTTATAAAGGTTCCCCTACTAGCCTTTTCCAGAGCCTTGATTTATTTGCTGGCGTGAATGAGTTGGTGTTACAGCTGCCATGGTTTTCCTCTGTAGGAACGAGGAGATTGTGATGCCAGATGAGCAGACAGGGTTAGTGAAGGACAACTACGTATGGAGTGTGTTGCTCCACCGCGGCGCCACACCTGAAGGGGTCTTCCTCCACCTGCCAGCCGGCAGCTACGACCATGACCTGTTCACCATGACCTGGGGCCCAACCATCGCTGCCCTCTCCTACGTCTTTGACAAGAGCCTGGACGACAACATCATCCAGAAGGCCATCACTGGCTTCAGGTAGACGTTCAAACAGTCAGAAGCTTGAGCGGTGCAACAGGAAATAAGGATTTAACAGTTTTGGGCCGCTGTGGCTCAGAAGGTAGCGTGATTCAATGCTGTGTTTGTGTGTGTGTGGGTATATAAGTGCTGTCCATTTACCTTTTACAGCCATATGAACAACCTTCATATCTCCCATGTTGTCAGTTTAACCGTTCTGTATTTAACTGAATCTGACTTTTCCTGCTAAGATAAACACAGCACTACCTAGGCTGTCATTGGTCTCTGCTACTAATCTATGCTGTTGATGAAACCTGAATACTTTAACATCCACAATGATTGGTTTGAATAGTTCAGGACTCTCTTAAGGATGTTTGTTAAGCTGTGTCATTGCGGATTGGTCTGAGAAGTGAGCGTCTGAGATTTGAGTCGGGTGGATTTATGTTATTGGCTGTTTTAGCCGTTCTGTGAGATCTTAAGGTGTAAACTCATACGCGTTTCTGTCATTGCAGGAAATGCGCAATGATAGCAGCTCACTATGGCTTCAGTGACGTTTTCGACAATTTGATCATCTCCCTCTGCAAGTTCACCACCCTGAGCAGTGAGGTGAGGCCTTTCATGTTGTACTGATGTGGTCCAGTTTGTTTTACCATTATAGAGTTTGGACATCCAACCTCATTCTTCACAGTTGAACATAGTGCAGTAAAAAATTTCACATAAACTACAAGACAGGATCCTGTCCTGTACTACAAAAAGACACAGTGGTGAACATCATGAGGTTAGAATAATGAATTGTTCATATACAGTTTGAGCCCATATGTTTAAAAATCTGGTAACTGTAACATCCTCGTCTGAAAGACTGAATATGTTGTCATTTAATTTGGTTTAATATTGATATGAATTAGAGCTGGGCAATATTTCAATATTATATTGATATTGTAATAAGAAACTAGATATTGTCTTAGATATTGGTATATCGTAATATCATATGGCATAAGTGTTGTCTTTTCCTGGTAAAGGCTGGATTACAGTAAAGTGATGTCCTTTTCTGAATTTACCACAATTTATCTGTTCTATTATTAGCTTTTGCCCACCTAGTCATTATATCCACATTACCGATGATTATTTATCAAAAATCTCATGGTGTAAATATTTTGTGACCGCACCAATAGTCAACACTACAATATCGTTGCGGTATCGATAATGAGGTATTTGGTCAAAAATATCATTATACCCTAATAAAAATACTTGCATATATAAAAATGTGCATGTGTGTGTAGATTTAAAAGTGAGAATTCCAAGAGAGTGAGAAAAAATACACTTCAGGGCCACAAATTGCCCCTCTGTTTTTTTTTTTACCTTATATTGTTGGAGCATTTATGTATGTTCTTGCATAATATTTAAAAAAAAGTTTTCTTGTAGTAAAATAGACACATGTACTTGAACTGTTAAATTTGAATTAATTAATCAGTTAGGAAAGATGTGTGAAAACAATATCTGTGTCCCCTCTCCGTGCAGTCTGTGGAAAACCTTCCTACAGTGTTTGGCAGCAATAATAAGGCACAGACAGCAGCCAAGACGGTGTTTGACCTCGCCCATCGGCACGGCAACATCCTGAGGGAGGGCTGGAAGAACATCATGGACTCCATGCTACAGCTGTTCAGAGCCGAGCTGCTGCCCAAAGCCATGGTGGAGGTCAGGACTCCTACACTCTAAACGCTGTGTGCCATCGTGTCAGTGATTGGATGGTGTCTGCTTGTTGATCCAGTCTGTGGGATCTAGTTTCTGTCTCTGCATCCTGCTGTTCTGCTGCCATCTACTGTTCACTGCTCAAACACTATGCTTGTTGCCTCAGGTGGAGGATTTCGTGGAGCCAAATGGGAAGATTTCTCTTCAACGAGAGGAAACACCGTCAAATCGGTATGCACAGATCGGTTGATATATTTACATTAGACGCTAATAGGAACAGGTTGGCAAGGTATCCCAGTGTAATATGTTTTCAAGTATAGCGACAATCATGGTGTGTGTGTGTTACAGCGGTGGAAGTAGTATTCAGATCCTTCACTTAAGTACTAATACCACACTGTAAAAATACTCTGTTACAAGTAATAGTCCTGCATGGAAAATGTTACTTCAATAAAAATCTGTAAGTATCATCAAAAAAATGTAGTTAAAGTATTAAAAGTAAAGAACACTCCTCCCATTGTAGAAAGAGTAAAGGATGCAACCAGCTGTGTGTTTGATGACATCATCATCTCAGCTGGACCTGGAGCCTTTATATTGTTGCTAGGTTACTTTATAATAAAACTTCAGATTATATAAACTACATGTGTTTAGTGTGCAGGAATCTTAATGTGGAAAGGAACTAGTAACTAAAGTAACTAAAGTAACTAGTAACTAAAGCTGTCAGATGACTGTAGTGGAGTAACTAAAGTAACTAGTAACTAAAGTAACTAGTAACTAAAGCTGTCAGATGACTGTAGTGGAGTAACTAAAGTAACTAGTAACTAAAGTAACTAGTAACTAAAGCTGTCAGATGACTGTAGAGGAGTAACTAAAGTAACTAGTAACTAAAGTAACTAGTAACTAAAGCTGTCAGAGACTGTAGTGGAGTAACTAAAGTACTAGTAACTAAAGTACTAGTAACTAAAGCTGTCAGATGACTGTAGTGGAGTAACTAAAGTAACTAGTAACTAAAGTAACTAGTAACTAAAGCTGTCAGATGACTGTAGTGGAGTAACTAAAGTTACTAGTAACTAAAGTAACTAGTAACTAAAGCTGTCAGATGACTGTAGTGGAGTAACTAAAGTTACTAGTAACTAAAGTAACTAGTAACTAAAGCTGTCAGATGACTGTAGTGGAGTAACTAAAGTTACTAGTAACTAAAGTAACTAGTAACTAAAGCTGTCAGATGACTGTAGTGGAGTAACTAAAGTTACTAGTAACTAAAGTAACTAGTAACTAAAGCTGTCAGATGACTGTAGTGGAGTAACTAAAGTAACTAGTAACTAAAGTAACTAGTAACTAAAGCTGTCAGATGACTGTAGTGGAGTAACTAAAGTAACTAGTAACTAAAGCTGTCAGATGACTGTAGTGGAGTACTTGAATAACTGTACTTACGTACATTCCACCCCTGGTGTGTTATCATCCCAGCCATGTTCCATTCAAATGTTTTCATAAAGCATATCTTTCTGTAATAAGGACCCATGTATTTCATACAACCTGACCAAGATGCCCACAGTCCAACTTGCAGTGTCTTTGTTGCATGCCAGGGGGGAGTCGGCGGTGTTGAGTTTCGTCAACTGGTTGACGTTAAGTGGCGCCGAGCAGTCAGGACTCAGAGGACCCTCCACGGAAAACCAGGAGGCCAAGCAGGCCGCCATCCTCTGCATAAAGGTAGGACTCAGTAACACACCATCTCAAGTTAAGATTTATGATGTAGTATAATAAAACATATATTTGTTATAGCATTGTACTCACATGCACAATAATAACTATGTAATAGTCAGTAGATAGATTCTTGCTGTATCATCACTCTTACCTTAATGCAATATAGCGTTTGTGGTCTCGCCTCATTTCCTGCTTTACTAAACACAACCAGAAATAATTTTCTTCACCATTAATATCTTTGCCTGTATTTATCGGTCTCCGAGCCCTTGAGTAGTTCCGAAGCGTCTGACTAAAGCCATCATTTGACAGGATTACTTTTCTCCACAAGACAGAAACTTGACATAAAGTTTTTCTTTACAGGAATCTTCATAGCTAACCCATAAATGAATGCCTTGCCTTTAATTTTTTTGATAAAGCATTGATTGGGGTTTGTTTTAACGACTGCATTATTTCTACAATGACATCACCCATTCAGATAGCTGTTGTGGTATAAAGTGTGTCGACATCACCTTTCTGTTTCTGTCTTTCTAGCAATGTGACCCTGAAAAGCTGATCACAGAGAGTAAATTTTTACAGCTGGAGTCTCTGCAGGAGCTAATGAAGGTTATTAATATTTCTTACCAATATTTCTTGTCAACCTCTACAGTATGCAGCTCATGCTTGTCTTGCTGTGTGTTGATTTTAACTGCAGGGGTTTTTGTTCAACGTGCTTGTTGGCTAGTTTGGTTAAATCACGGTTCAGTCAGTCACACAGACAACAACCCCCCCCCCCCCATTCTCCTATTCAGGCTCTGATATCAGTCACCCCAGATGAAGAGACGTATGATGAAGAGGATGCTGCCTTCTGCTTGGAGATGTTGCTGCGGATCATTTTGGAGAACCGGTATGAAGGAGAATCTGTCATTAATATCTTCACAGTATGGCTGCACAATTAATCGCAATTTTATTGAAAGCGCGGTATGGACGAGTCTAATGCAATATCCAAATCACATGCGGGAGACAAAATATGTGTCAAACCATCTAGAATGAGGTAATGTTGTGCTGCAGAGATTCCCGGCCTACAAATGGTATCCCACAGTCTGTAGAAAATTCTCGCAAAAATTACGCCCTTATCTATTTTGTTTTTTATTTTATTATTTCTCAATGAAAATTAGAAAAATTATACCAAAATGATCATTCCCACTAATATTGTGAATCTTATCGCAATATCAGTCAAAAATATCACAATTAGATCTTTTCTTCATATGGTGCAGCCCCACTTTACAGCACAGACACATGAATTGTCCTGTTATTTATTTTTTGCATTTCCTTAATCATCAGACAGTATAGATATGACTAATCTGATTGGTGGAGAGCTGACCCGGAAAGGATGAGCGGGACTAGAGTCTCTCAAAATCTGAGGAAAATCTTTTAACCCTCATGTTGTCTTCGGGTCAAATTGACCCGTTTTCCTTTATCAATGTTTTTTTTTAATTCTCCAAATAACATGATTGATTCCACCCAACGCTCTTTGCCAAGTACATATCTCTACTTTCATTAATTTTGGGGCGTCTTATTCATTTTTATAGCATTTGAAAAACAAATGGAAGTGTTTTTGAAATAGTATTGAGTAAAAGTTGAGATATTCCAGTCTGTGATTATCCATCAACATCCATTCCTTTAATTTCAGTCAAAATAATTCCCAATTTCTGCTTTTCTAACTCAAACATTATGAATAATTTCCAATGAATGAGGTTTATTGATTGATTGAAATTCCAAAAATAACTGTAAAACTAAAGTTAATAAGTTTGTGTTATGTAGTGTTAAACGTCAAAAAAAGTGACAAACATTGAAAAAAAGCATCAAAAGTGATGAATAAAAGGGACAAAAACGTAAGAAAAACTTAAAAACATCAATTAAAAAGCCTCAACAAAAGTGTTGATTTTCAATTTTGACGGGAAGACAACACGCGTGTTAAACTGGATCTGAGATGAAGACAGATTATGCAGCTGCACCATTGATTTCTCCTTAACATGTTTTCAGGAACAAGTTTCGGGATCTATTTTAGTAAAATATGAGATCGTATTCTGAACAAGACGCCATGACAGTCTGGCTTTGAATTTCCGGAGAAACCAGATCCACCTGACGCTTTTGTCCAATCATTGGCAGTCTGTGTCACTTCAGTGTGTTCTGAGGCACTCGGGGAGGCGGTTAGTCCGACGGCCTTTTCTGCCAACGGTCAGACGTCAGGTTCTTAACATAATGAACATCTCTTTGTGTGTACGTGTATTTGTGTGTGTGCGTGTATTTGTGTGTGTGTAGGGACCGTGTATCATGTGTGTGGCAGACAGTGCGAGACCATCTCTGCCATCTCTGCGTCCACCCCAACGAGAGCTGCTTCCTGGTGGAGAGGGCTGTGGTGGGACTCCTTCGTCTCGCAATCCGCCTGCTACGACGAGAAGACGTCAGCTCTCAGGTAAACCATACTCACACACTCACTCACACACTCACTCACAAACACACACACTCACATACACACAAACTGTCCCAGACTGTCACAGCGGTGAGACTGAAAGGTCAGCCTAAGTCCAAACAGCTGGTGGGCGTTGTGTCTTGTTGATGTCCTTGACCAGCACACTGACTAGAGCCCTGCACAGGCTTAAAATGGTGGCCCCAGCCCTAGCCCGGCCTGGCTCGGCCCGGCCCTGGCCCGAGATGTCAGACTCGAGCCCACCCTTGACCTACAGCTCATCAGAATTCTCGGCCCCGCTGTAGCCCAATACACAGCCTTGTTTTTAATGGCAAAGTAATTATATCTCGTTTTGTAAATTAGATCATTTATAAAAATGTTTGTTAAAGTTTTTGTTTTTTAAAATGTTGACAGAAGCCAACAGTGAGTAGTTTGTTTGTTTGATCAATTTAGCGTCTTAACCCTTGTATAGTATTCAGGTCAAATTGACCCATTTCAAATTTTTACAACAAGAAATAGTTACTTTTTTCTACGTGCAAATCAATGGCCTTACCTTATTTCCTGTGATAAACATGGATTCCTGACTCAATTTAAACAATTATTCTGGATATGACCACTTATGTTTTTAAAACCCCTAATAAGTCATGGGTCAGTTTGACCCGAGGGATATGAGAGGGTCCCAAAAGTGAAGACAGTACAAGGGTTAAATCAGTATTCCTGACAATTCTTTGATCACTATAATTATGCGTGAACCTTTGATTAAAAAAAAAACAACCTGAATCGGTGCAGGCAACACTGAGTATCTGCATCTACGTGTACAAGCTTCCACTGAGCTAAAACCGCAGTGGTCGGGGCAAGTTTTAGAGTGCCTTATGCCTCTTAATAAACACAAAATGCAATAAGCCTTCACATAACTGGGACACATTCAAAATGTTCAGGTGGCTGCTTTGATCGTAAAACATTTCCAAGCTGACCTTACGTTCGTCACTTAAGTCATTGATGGTCCATGATGATAGGGGTGAGTCATGCTATCACATTCACATTGATGACCTACAGTATAATGTAATGACGCTTTCAAAGGTAATTCTTATTGCACTGGATTGCCTTAGATGGCCGCCCTACTTTCCCAGTTAGAACGCTGTTTGAACACTAAGATCATGAAAACTCCTCCATTGTGCTTAAACAGACTCTGTGAGATGGGTTCTGATAAGGAGAGAAATGTAATGCTGACCTGACCTCTTTAGGTGGGTGACCTACATTAAACCCCATGATCTAATACTCACTTATCAGTTTTGAATCTCCACATCTTTTTTTGTTTGTTTGTATGTAAAAAACAGTTTGACCTCTTAATACATAAGATCAAGTTTACAATATTCTTTCAAAATGTTCATGAGGCATTAAAGTGGAAATCTATCTTTTTCATTCAGTCACATGCCATTTTAAATCAAATGATGTGACTGGTGGACTGAAAGGAATATTCAAGATGCATGTCAAGACGTGTGTTCATGAAAATACCGCAAACATCCTCCACACAATTAGACAAACATCTTTCTCACATATTTCAGATTGATTTATTAATTTAAATGTTAACTGGGGGAGAGTATTTCTAATGTTTGTGACCATGACTGTAGGCGTTAAAATATAGGGAGTTAATAAAGACAAAAATGTAAAGGAGCAAGTAGTAGAAAATGTGAATTAAATGTTAAGAAAATCCGTTAGATTTAGTGTTGAGTAATTGTTTAGTTTCAACTCATCAGTTCTCAGCTGAGCTAATGTTGAAACCAGATGATCAGTGAAATCAGAGAAAACTGATTATGTCATGAGACCAGAACTGAAGGCTGCTTCGATATTTTTGCTTTTTCAAATATACTTGTATTTTTTTTTTTTTATAAATGCACTGAAATTAAGATAGAATTGAAGAATGTACAAGATCCTACAAAAAGTAAAAGCTGCAAGCAGTGAAGAACTGGCTCTCACCCAGCGGCACGGCCGATGGATACGATGTATTGCAACCACTTCCTGTTTTGCAGCGTGACGTGAGATTTTGCCGCCTTGACACGCCTGCATCGTTGGAGATAACCACAAAAGCTTTGATATTTATGTTTGGCAAGGTCTCTACATTGTACTGACCAATTTTGAAGTAAATCGGATTCAGGAGGAGTGCGTTAAATTACAGCGGCTGCAAATGGTCCAAAACGTCCAAAAGATTCAAAGTGAATCAAAAATGGCTGACTTCCTGTTGAGTTTAGGCTATGGCTCCAAGAAGCTTTTTTGTTAGTCTGGTTATGATACATTTGCTTACCAAACTTCAAACGTTTCATTTCATGAAACGCACTGCAGGAGCTACTTCTTTGAAATTTTGAAGGGGGCACTATGGAGCTAATTTACCTCACTACAGCAAGATCTCCATATTTGTATTTCAGGGCTGATCTTCTCTCCCCATGTGCCCCCACAGGTTCTCCTCTCGCTGCGTCTCCTCCTGATGATGAAGCCCCCCGTCCTGGCCCGGGTCAGCAGGGAGGTGGCCTATGGCCTCCATGAGCTGCTGAAGACCAACGCCGCTAACATCCACTGTACAAACGACTGGTTCACGCTCTTCTCCCTGCTGGAGTGCATCGGAGCGGGGGTGAAACCTCCTGCCTCCTTTCAGCTCACCTCCAGCACACCAGACAGTGACACAGGTTCAAAATGTCTTTCTACACTAATGAGCACATATTACATTACACATGGTTTAAAACATGGTTTGGGTGGAAAACCTCCATTTCTAGTGAGTAAACGGAAAAAACGTTTTATTTTATGCAAAAGGATCATCAATGACGGTTTTTAATGGATTTGAAAAATGTCTTGATATTGTAAAATTAGCAGATTGCTTTAAAGCTATTGTTGTAAAAGCTGTTTTAAGCACAATAAAGCTGTTTAACAAAAAGAAAGTAGTGACATTTATGAAAGACAGACTTTTGACCCACATTTTTGTGCAGAAAAATATATATGTGTGCTTTGTGTCTCCAGGAGCCCAGTCAGATAGCGAGCTGCCATCTCCTCATCTTAGCGAAGTGAGTTTAGAGCGTGGCTACACGTCTGACTCCGGGGTCTACACCGAGCACAGCAAGACCAGGATCCCTCGCTCAGCAACAGATGTGGACGTAGCAAGCAGTGGATGGCTAGTGGTCAGCATCACACACACACACACACACACACACACACACACACACACACACACTCTGTATAACATCCTTAGTCACATCTGCAGATTCACATATAAACCAATGTGGTGCTCTAACATAAGAAATATGTGTTGTCTGTATAGTGTTTGATGAAATTTGGATGCATATTTGTATTCATGTGATTTGTGTTGTTTCCCAGGTTGGGAAAGATGACCTGGAGCTGAGTAAGACCCATCTTGTCAACTCTAAAGCTCAGTTGAATCACCCGCTTGTCAACCAGTACAGTCTGACGCTGGGCCAGGACTTGGGCCAGCACGACACCAAGTCCCTCATCAAGTGTGTGGAAACGCTGTCGTTCATCGTCCGCGATGCCGCCCACGTCACCCCGGACAACTTTGAGCTGTGTGTTCGAGCTATACGAGTGTTTGTGGAGGCCAGCCTCAACGGAGGTGAGACATTGAAAAACAATTTAAATTTCACAGGAGCTATTTAAAATTGGGTGGCAGTAGCAAAGTCTGTAGTGAGGTGGGTTGGGCATCGGAGGGTCTCTGGTTCAAGTCCCCGTACGGACCAAAGTATGGAGGGTGGACTGGTAGCTGGAGAGATGCCAGTTCACCTCCTGGGCACTGCCAAGGTGCTCTTGAGAAAGGCACCAAACCCCCCCCCCCAACTGCTCAGGGCACTGGTCCAGCAGTCACAGCCACCCTCACAATGATATCTCTCCATTAATGCATGTGTAGGACCTGAGCGTGCGTGCGTGCGTGCGTGCGTGCGTGCGTGCGTGCGTGCGTGCGTGCGTGTGTGTGTGTGTATTTCAGGCCGTGGTTTTAGTGCGAAATAACAGTGTAAATTTCAGAGTTTTATTATCTACTTAACCTGTAAACTCCATGGTGACTGACTCACGCCAGAGATAAAGTTAAAAATCCTACAACCTGACAGGTTTATAGTAGCAACCCTGTGCCTTCAGTCTGCTATGCCCCCCACCCCCCACATTCCCTCTCCCTCTCTCCGCCCTTCAACTTTCTTGTCATCTGCCCCTCAAACTCCCTCCTCCCCTTTTTCCATTCATCCCTCTTGTGCTGTTTGTGCTTTACAGTATGACAGGGATTAGGGTTGAGATATGGCAGTGGTGTACTTGTGCTTTGGCATAGCTGTTGACCTATTCATTTTCTCCTGATGCTTCAGGCCATCGGATACATGCTGTCAACCGAGCTTTACACAGGCGAACAAAAGCGCTGGGTTGATCAAAGCACTGGGCTAAAGGCATGGCGCTAATCTGTACAAGATGCTAATAGAAAGAGCAAAACCTTTATTCAGCGTTGTGGTCTGACTTGAGATCTTATTGTTACGGGTGGTTTCAAGTTTAATTGAAAACTTTTTGGAAATGGTCCATAGCTCGGTGGTTGTTTGGAGCATCAGGCCATCTAGGGTGTGATCCGAACATGACTAGCTTTTGTGGCATGATAATGGGCCAAACTATTTAACTCAGGGGCGTGGCTCATACTAGTAAGAATGGTGTGTAGTGAAAATGTTATTTTGTTTGATGTTTGTCATTAACCATTACTGAGTCTTTTCTGGTGCTTCAGTCAGTTTAAAAGTGAAGTCTGCTTTCATTCATTTAATCTCTACCTGTAGTTTTAGATCCTAAACAAGATACGATTTATCTTCTTTAATAATTTGCTTCCTCAGGTTACCGCAACCACGATAAGAAGAAGAGCCACAAGTATGACTCGTCCAAGTCCCGGATGAGAAAGAAGGCCGGGGGAAGGGACAAGGAGGGGGGAGGTGGCCCGAGGCGAGGTGGCAGCAGGGCGTCCAGCCAGCGTCCGTCACGTTCCCACAGCGACGAGGAGGAGGACGAGGGTGTCCCGGCCAGCTACCACACGGTGTCATTACAGGTTAGTCAGGACGTAAGTACAACAGCACTCCTGACCCTTCTAGCTTCTGTTGATTTGAGTGGACATTGAGTGCAGGTGTAGCTTTATATTCTGACCAAAATGAAAATGTTGCATAGTGAAGCTTTCCCCACAGTGTCAAGTGGAACAAAGACAAGTTTGTTCCTGAGACTTAGGTTCATAAAGGCCAAAATGAGAAGTTCATTGTCAGAGCGCCACCATCTGGCTAAATTGATCCAAATTTAACACTGCCCGCCCGATGAATGGTTCTTAGATATTCAAATGACACACACACACACACACACACACACACACAGATTCCTCTCTTTATAGTTATAGATTAGTTATACATGTATTTTTGAGTTTTCAATTGTTTAAAAAAAAAACTTTAATTATTAGTGACTCACCTGAAGGGCTGCACATATATAAATGAACCTCAGTCTTTATTAGAAATTGTAATGACAGTATAGAGTGAAGTGGAATTCTGCTAGGGCTGGACAATATTAGGGCAATATTAAATTGCGATTATTTTGACTGATATTGCGATTGTGATACGATTCACGATAGTGGAGGAAATGATCGTTTTGGTATCATTGTTCTCATTTTTCATTGAAAATGATTAACTTTGAAGGAAATTAAAATTATTATAGTGTGATCTGTACCAAACAAAGATTTTGTTACTTTACTTTGTAGGATATGATTTGTAGACCAGGACGTCTCTACAGCACCACAATACTTCATTCAGAATGCTTTGACACATATTTTGGGATTAATTATGCAGCCCTAAATTCTGCATCTTTTTACAATTTGATTCACACAGTTTGCAAACTTATTGATTGAGAGCTAATACCTTAAAGATGTCAAAAGTTACATCATTTAATGTCTAACATATAATTCAGGAAAATGCCCGTTACCTGGTTGGATCTAATATGACTTTAAAGGTCCCATGGTATGAACATTTCACTTTATGAGTTTTTTTTTACATTAATATGAGTTCCCAGTGGCTAGAAATTGTGATAGGTGTAAACCCTAGGTATCCCACTCTGCCTTTGAGAAAATGAATGCTCAGATGATAACCCTTTCTCTGGTTTGCCTGCCCAGAGAATCCCCCCCCCCCCCCCCCCCCCATTAGAGAGAGAGAACATGGCTTTCAAACAAGCAAAGTGGCAGTTGGTCTGGCTGAATTTTGGGAAAGAGACTTCAGATACAGTATTAGGGGACCACTAAGGTCTATATAAAGAGACTTCATATACAGTATTAGGGGACCACTAAGGTCTATATAAAGAGACTTCAGATACAGTATTAGGGGACCACTAAGGTCTATATAAAGAGACTTCAGATACAGTATTAGGGGACCACTAAGGTCCATATAAAAGAGTCTTCAGATACAGTATTAGGGACCACTAAGGTCTATATAAAGAGACTTCAGATACAGTATTAGGGGACTACTAAGGTCTATATAAAAGAGTCTTCAGATACAGTATTAGAGGACCACTAAGGGGTATATAAAACACACTTCAGATACAGTATTAGGGGACCACTAAGGTCTATATAAAAGAGTCTTCAGATACAGTATTAGGGACCACTAAGGTCTATATAAAAGAGTCTTCAGATACAGTATTAGGGACCACTAAGGTTTACATAAAGAGACTTCAGATACAGTATTAGGGACCACTAAGGTTTACATAAAGAGACTTCAGATACAGTATTAGGGACCACTAAGGTCTATATAAAGAGACTTCAGATACAGTATTAGGGGACCACTAAGGTCTATATAAAAGCATCCAAAGTGTACCATGTCATGGGACCTTTAATAATTGTCGCCATCTTGACTCAGAATTCATTTAGCTTCACTTGACTGTGCCATCCTCCCACACTTCCCATTTGGATTTCTACTGTAGATAGTAAAGCCATACATTGTGTGATTGTTAACATTGGTGTGGGTATGTGTGGCCTTCCAGCTGTTAGACCTGATGCACACTCTCCACACACGGGCTGCCAGCATCTACAGCTCCTGGGCAGAGGAGCAGCGCCACCGGGAGGCTGCAGGAAGGAAGATCGAGGCCGACTCCCAGACTCTGTGGACCAGCTGCTGGTGCCCGCTGCTGCAAGGTAGGTCCAAATATCACAGTATACACCAGATAGACCTTCTCATGCAGCCCACTACAAAGGTTCTTGTAAATAGTACCTTAATGAAGCTTTTAACATTTGTGTTGTCTTCCCATTGTCTATGATCTTCAGGAGTTTTACACCTTTAAAAACCTAGGGGGATCATGTTAGATGATACATTAAAGTGTTAATGCACTTAATGTTGCTCCTGCCAGTATGTCTCTGATGAGATGAGAAAGATGAACTGTATCGGCTGTTTAGTAAATTCACCGGAATATACATACATACATTACACAGACTGGTATTACTCCGCATGGACATACTAAAGTTGCATGTATTAACTGCCATTAACCAACAAAATTGCTGAGGAGATCGATAGAGATTGATAAAAAGTGGAGAATAGCATGCTTATTTGGCAGATTGAATAACAGGCTGTAGGTCAGTTTGAACTCCACTACGGCTCATGAGTGTTATATTGTTGCCCACCCCAGGCATTGCTTGGCTGTGCTGTGATGCCAGGCGACAGGTTCGGATGCAGGCCCTGACCTACCTCCAGAGGGCGCTGCTGGTCCACGATCTGCAGACACTCGATGCAACTGAGTGGGAGTCCTGCTTCAATAAGGTAAGAAAGAAGCTACATGTCTGCACTCACTATACAATCCTCTTATCCTCTTATTACACAGAGCTGACAGTGGATATTACAAACCAACTCATTTAATCTCATGCAGTCCCTTTCTTTACACTGTTCAATTCCACTTCTGACTTTTTTTGTGTGTCTGTGTGCGTGTGCAGGTGCTTTTCCCCCTGCTGACTAAGCTGCTTGACAACATCAGTCCAGCTGATGTGGGCGGTATGGAGGAGACCAGGATGAGAGCCTGCACACTCCTCTCCAAGGTTCAAAGCAACACACACTGCAGCACACCCTAACAACCAGCAGCCATGCTTTCACATGAGCAGAGGATTTGGATGTCTGTCACTAGCCATGTTTTCATCCTCACGTTTTTATGCAAATTAGGTCCTATTTAAGGAAAAAGGCTTCATTGAAACCGTAAAATTCAATTGAATTTTATGAATATCGACACAATATTTGGACGTTTTATCTCATCTTTATCTGGTGTTAGCCTCGTCTCACGGCTGTTTGTGATCGGCCAAGATGAGCGGACACACACACACACACACACTGAAGATAAATGAGAACTGGTCGCTAAATGGCAGGGGGACATAATTTCATGTAGGATATTGACGTAAAACCACATTGCACATTGTAAAGTTATTTTATGAATGAAGTAGACATATTAAAGACCTGAGGGACAATTCAATGTCAGTTTTAAATCATTTACAATTTCCTAATTGTCTCCATCTGTTGAAAGCCTGACCCTCGTCTTCACTTTCCCTGTTAGCTTTTATTTGTTCTTTGTTTAATTTCCATAACTATAGCAGACTACTTCAAAAATAAAGTGAATGTACAATGAAGAAGAAATCTCCTGCTACCTTTTACCTGGCTGGATACTCACTAACACAGGCTTTTCAGGTGTTACGCCGAAATCTGTGACCCGTCAGAATGTGTGACTGTAGCGGCGTCTAGCCGCCGTAGATCAGTCTGGGACCCGGCCAACGCCATTCATAAACACTACATAAAAATAGCGTTTGTTTCACTGTTAGTCTTGTTTCCTGTTACTGGTCATTCATGGTCATCAGATGAAAAATGAACCAGTTTAATCAGCATTTAAAAGCTCGGAGCTCGTAGTTCTGTCCTTGCTGGGGCTGATGTGGGATTGTTTCCTCTCGTCCAGGTTTTCCTGCAACACCTGTCTCCTCTGCTGTCCCTGCCGACCTTTGCTGCCCTGTGGCTCACCATTCTGGATTTCATGGACAAGTACATGCACGCAGGATCCAGTGACTTACTGGTGAGGATAGGGTTAATACTAACATGCAGTGTTGAGATGGGATTACAGCTAACTCATATATTAGACATGTATTAGATAACTATCTCATTATCTAACACATTACAGAATTGCACTATCATGCTACTTGCACACTGGTTACTTCATATTTAATATTATACATGCTTTATTTAGTTATACATACTATGTATGTAGACTGTACATTTTATTATTCTATTGACGTGAAACTCTTGGTATCAGCCTTACAAAGTCATCGTTAACTCTTTAAATAGTCTGCCATCAGTGTAGATACATCCTTCTCTTCTCTCTGTGTTCATTCACTATATGTTGTCGTTCATCTATCATTATTATATCTGATCCAACATCGGTGAGTAGTCTCTCAGAGACTGAAGAGTGTTAAAGTATAGAGAAACCTCTGGTGGCTGAAAGTGTTTTGGCAGCCTGTGAATTATTTGTATATATCATTATATAATATATTTGTTGGTGTAGTTGGAGGCCATCCCTGAGTCTCTGAAGAACATGCTGCTGGTGATGGACACCGCCGGGATCTTCCACAGCGCTGACTCCAGGACCGGGTACTCAGACCTGTGGGAAATCACCTGGGAACGAATCGTCTGCTTCCTGCCTCACCTGAGGGAGGAGCTCTTCAAACAGACCGTCATACCAGGTACACGGCCGGCCTCCTCAGCTTTCTCACCTTTGGATGTTCCAGACAACACGATGCTGGTCTGAGAAGGTCCACGCTTTGATGTAACGATGTAGTGAAACTGATCTTTCTCCTGAATCCTCTTCGCTTTTAGATCCAGTACCCGGTCCTCCAGCAGAACCCGTGCAGCCGCCACCCTCAGCAGGCCAGCCTTCATCCCCTCAGGTGTCTCCACCACCTGTCCATCCGCCCTCCCCGGTCCCAGCCCCCCCTGCAGAGACACAGACCCCCAGCAGGCCAGCATCCCCCCAGGAGCCCCAACCAGCCAGTGCCAACGGTAACACTGCTACACACCCAGAGACACGTTAGCTAGCACGACCGGCACGTCCACACGAGACAAGCCTCCCGTGATCGTGCACAGCCGCCTCCCACAGTTTGCCAGTATGAATAAAAGAATTTCACTTAATTCTAATTATTAATTTCTTGTTTTGATCAATATCTAGTAATAATTAACCCACTCACTAGGCCTATAGCAATTTTATTAATTGTCTAATTACAGTATTTTTTAGCAATCACCAGTTCTTTATTTAATCACAGTTAATTGCTAACATTAGGTGTATGAATGCTAATAGTCGGTAGTAAGTTAATTTAAGAAAAATATACTTATATACATGTTTTATAGTAACAACAGAGGCGTGGTTTACTTCTCTGGGCTGTGTACTTCAGTTTTTACACCATCTGGGTCACATGACATGGTGATATAACCAGAAGATTTATCCTGGGATTTATTGAAAGCTGATTTTCTTTTTCTTTTTTTATAAATACATGAATGAATATCTTTAAATTTGACTGAAAGAGACAATTATCAGGGTTTCCGCTGGGCCTTAAGAAGTCTGAAATGAAAAAATCTAAATTTTAGGCCTTAAAAAGTCTTAAAGCCGCTCAAGTCTAAAATAATTTGAAACAAGTCTTCATTTTCCTACGGCCATGCAACGCCTCTAAGGCTCTGTTTTATTCTGTGGTCTTCTAGTTCTTTCTTTCACAAGTCCAAATATAAGTCAGTGTATTACAACTTGTTGGAAGCCATTAAAACGTCTCTTCTCTGTCTTGTAGGGTCAGACCGCTCCTCTCCAGTCCCCACCTCACCCCCCCCCATGCCCGTGCCGCTAACGACGTCCCCCGCCCAGGCTCCCTCCCCCCTGAGCCAGTCCCCCCTCATCCTGCAACCCCTGGCCTCCCCCCTGCAGGTGGGGGTCCCGCCCATGTCCCTGCCGATCATCCTGAACCCCGCCCTGATCGAGGCCACGTCCCCGGTGCCGCTGCTGCCCAGTCCCAGAGCCACGAGCCCTTCTGACCAGGTCAAGTAAGGGAACTGGAGCCCCACCCCCCCACTCTGTCATCCTTCAGACCACCGTAACTGGATCCAACTGACTTCTACTAGAACTCCAACAGCGCGTCATCAGGTTTTTAAATGATGTCATCTTGTATGTAGAAGAAGACAAATAGATGTGACACCATTTTATTTATAGGAGAAATCCCCCCCCCCATTCTTTGTGCCATTTTTGTGTTTGGTTTATTCTTCTTCCTGTGGATGGATGACTAGATGGAGACAATAGGACATCATGTCCAGATAGGTGGGGACAGAAAATGCAGGTTGAAAGTGATAATAGGAAAAATCTGATTTATTCTTTTAATATTCAAGCCCTTGTTGTAACCCACTCAAGCTGTAGCTTACAACCAGGGCTGGACCCTCCAGAGAAGACAGGGACAATGGGGGTGTTTTGGCCGCCTGGGACGAGTGTTGGACTTAAGTTGTACTACACAATGGGAGCATTTTATTGGCTGAGCCCAGAATTTTAAATTCAATGCATTATGTGTTTTAGACCAATACAATAAAATACAAATTCCAGTTCCGTATTTCCCACCACAGTTTATTCCCGGGGGTGTTAACCGTCTTTAAATCTCATAAAGACCCAGAGCTAGCACTGCGTTAGTCCGCCTGTCGATACTGAGTCCTCTGCCCCGCGCGTGGCTCTCAGCTCCGATCCCATTGGTTCCTGCTGAAGATGTCAATCTTTAAGAACACCTCCCAAAAGCATACTTCAATTTTTATTTAAAATGGCTCAATTGTTTCCTACAACAGCTGGTCACTGTTGGTTTTAACAAACGTTACTCAAACAGGAAATAGAAATAATTTGTGGGGACTATTTTCAGTGGCGGATTAATCCACATTTGGTGCTCTAGTGCGTATTTGTGGCATATTTGTGGGGTTGAGTCAAAATAAATACAACGTGTGTGTGTTCATGGTGATGAAGGCAGATGTCACCCAGTGTGTTTTTAATAGTTTTCGCCAACAACGGATCTCGGCACAAAGGAAGAAGATAACCCCCCCCCCCCCGAACTTGATATGACCAGGCTGACCTCATGGCTTTGCTCACACACCTGTGCTTTATGCTAATCTAGAGATTTTTGAGGAAGGGACATTAAAGATCCACACAGGAAAGATATTTCTTTTCAATTGTGCATGAGCTTCCCCCCCCCCCCCCGACCGCAAACAACAAGCTTTGATGTTAGACACCTTATGAAGTCCTCTTCCACTGAGGACAGAGGCACGTGAAGCCTTCTGAGATGGACGGGAGACGTCCCATCAACATTCCACCATGTAGAGACTGGAGGGTGCAGGGGGCTCGGCTCGAGGACAGTTAGAGCCAAATAGGGACTTTTATGGTTTATGATAAGTCTAACGACTCCGAGTTGAGAATTGATGTCATGTCATCATGTTTGTGTCGCTCGCTGCAACAGTCCGCACATGATTAACCCCGGGGCCGGGGCAGCCGGCCACCTCATCCGTTAAATGAGATCATTACTGAACACCTACCACTGATTTTATAGCACCGGAGTACTTTGAAAAACAGCCATCTGTTTGGTTTTTCTGCAGGTTATTTCAAGTTGTATGATAAAAATAAATGAAGTTCAATAAATGTATTCATCCTCAGTGGAGCCATTAGAAAGTATACAGTAGAGCCCAGAGGACTAGGTCTTTGTTCCAGACTGACGCTTTGCTCTGATTCAGACACACTCCGGGGCGTTTGACGTGCAGTTCAGGTCCTCTGAGCTGGCCTGGAGGCGGTCTGGGGATCTCGGTCCACGTGATAGGAAATCATATGGAAATCATGTGATTTTAATTCAGAACGTAGACTCTTCAATCCATCTGCTAAGATCTGTGTTGTAGGTAATATCGTATGAAAAGAAGTTGAAACGGATGTGTGAGCTGTCATTTAAAAACGTAGTGACCACACGTCACTCCTTTTCTTCTCCCGTTGGGATCTGTTTGTCACTATTTCTGACTTGTGACATTATTATGATTTTTTTTTTTGACCTGACTTGATCCATCACATAGGACAGACTACATTTTAACAACATGAATACAAAACATAAAACCTCCAATCTAATTTCTGATGTGGCTCCCCTTTGAATTAAAGGAGAGTTACACACACGGTCGATGAAGAAACGGCCACACAGGTTTAATATGTAATATGTAACCATGTTTCCATCCTACATGGATCTTCATCAGCCGTCATAGAGCCTGGCAGCCTATTGCTGTGCATGATGTATATGGTTTCCATTTCTCAAACATGTAAACCACTGTGAATGATCTACTCAACAGAGTGGGATTTAGATGATTAGTGTTCAGTACAGTGTTGTTGTGCTATAAATTCGGCGGTATGAAACGTTTCTACGGTATGAATTCAGTTATGGTTACATCTCCCAACGAGGCGCTGGGCCGCTACAGTTCTCTTCCATAGACCCTGTTCTTGCATGCTGATTGTGCCTTGTGTACATTGACATGACCCCGATAAACTGATGGAGACTAATTCACCATGTTAATGCCAAATGTGACGTAGACAGCTTAGCATCCGCTCAGCGTGGCCCCGGGGTTCTCTCAGCGATGTTAAATGTTATTTATTGAGTTGGGAAAGAAGAGATTACCTTTTCCGTAGTACAGCTGGCAGTCAGGTGACACTACAGCCTTACAGAGCCACCGACAGGAGACATTTTGTAAGCGGTGTTGATTTGTTGTAGGGGACTCTTGGCAGCAGCTGAGTCTTGCTTGAAAAGGAAATTAAATGAATATGTGTATATATAAATAAAAGGTAAAGTACTTTTTACTATGTAATAAATATAATGTAAAGAAAGTGCTTATTCTGGTGTTGGTGTTGTTTTTTACACTGAAATACAGACGTGTTCAGATCTTATCTTAGCACAAGGAGTCCTCCTGAGACTACATTTACACGTTATAACAGGAGGTAACAGTTCATCTTAACATTCACCACATCACACACACACACACACACACACACACACACACACACACACACACACACACACACACACACACACACACACACACACACACACACACACACACACACACGCACACGCACACGCACACACGGACCGAACACATTTCAAAAAATGGAATTAGAAAGGGTTTTGTGCGGCGGAGCACCTTTAAATGCAACCTGTATCCTCTGATGTCCCTCCTCCATCTTGCTCCTCGGGAGGCTCGGCCGGTTGGTGTAAAGTTATTGTGGATTTAAAGTCCTCTAGTTTAATTAATATTCATATAAACTCTCCACGGTATCAGACTGACAGTTGAGTTGAGACTTCTTCGCCAAACTATGTGCTAATCCTCCTAATCATCTCCACCTCTGGCTGGTTCATCTGTACCATGAAGCACAGAGTCCTAGAAAACCAATTATGGAAATCATATCTGTACGGTGTTACCATGCCACCGCATGTGCAGGGTCACTGAAACTCCGGATTTACCCGCCGAGTCATTCTTCTGGGGTTGTTTTGGAGAAAGTAACTCAAAAGGAGTGTAAAGGGTTACACTTCAAAGACAGTAATATTTTAATATAACTACTCTCAAATGACAGTAACTGGTATGCTATAATCTATTACATTTTAGAAGTAACCTCTCCATAACTGTTAGATTTGGTTTTACGCAATTATTCAAACACAAGTTCATCTCAAACAAGCCCGACATCGGCGGTTATTTGCGTGGCGACGCCGACGCGGCCAGCATTGTTTAAACAAAACTACGTGTAATACGTCCCTACACCCAGGGGGATAATAAAAGGTGTGTGTGTATATTTATGTACAATTGTTTTTTAAGATGGAACATGCAAACTCTGCGAATTGAATTGAAATGCAAACCTTGGCCATTTTTGACGTGTGTGTGTGTGTGTGTGTGTGTGTGTGTGTGTGTGTGTGTGTGTGTGTGGTGTGTGTGTGTGTGTGTGTGTGTGTGTGTGTGTGTGTGTGTGTGTGTGTGTGTGTGTGTGTGTGTGTGTGTGTGTGTGTGTGTGTGTGTGTGTCACGGCCTTCGGATGTTTTGTGCATATGGCTGCGAGCACGTTAAAGAAAAGAACAGTCTGCTATCAATGCTCTATGAGGTCTACGTGTATATGTGCATTTGTTACTGTATTGTAACACAAGATACTGTATTTCATAAAATAAAACATTTCCACAACAATATTCCTAAAAAAGAAAGAAATATAATTGTGGATCTCTGGTGTAAAACATCTGAGTTTTATTAAAGCAGAATGAGAACCACAGTTTTTTAGTAAACTAACTGTATCAGAAACTACAGAGGCCAGGAAAACTGTTATATTTGTACATGGAATGTAAAAACATTAAAACGAGGAACGATAATGGCAAACTGTACGAATTTAAATTATCTAATCTAGAAAGAATGCAATCTCTTGACGGGACAGTGGAACGTAAATGTGAACTGCACTCCACTCACACGTATTGTTTTTTTTCCCCTCGTTAACCTTGACAGATTCCACATCAAACCCCCCCCTCCCCCCCCCACTGTCATTTCGCCTATCTACACCACCTGCAACAAACAACAGTTAGAAAAACAATCCCCTAAAACCAGAATCCTCACTTGGCGTCCAGCTTGGCCATTTCCTGAAGGTAGATTCCGATGCTCTCGCTGTCGAACAGAACAAAGTAAATGTTTTTCAGAGAGGAGCTGGTGGACGACACAAAATGGTTGGAGATGGCCTTGAGGATCAGCTGGGCGGCCGTTTGTTTGGGGAATCCGTTCCTGTGACACAGATTCAGCTGGTCTAAAACACATGACTGACAACAAACCATAGAGCTGTAAAATAACTGAGTACTACTGCTAGTTCTACTGAGTACTACTGCTAGTTCTACTGAGTACTACTGCTACTACAGATCCAGTCACAGAAATACTGAAACTCGCTGCACTCTGAAAGTAATGGTACTGGTCAGCAGGCTGGGTAATGTTCCACACCGAGACCGGGACTTTGATACCGGATCCTAAACAGTACTTTTTTCTAATTTCTTTTAACGTCACATATCTTTTTTTATTAATTGTCCAGCTCCTGCTGCGTGAGCTCTCTGTGTAATCAGTTTTTCTAAACAGAGACATTATTAGATGTTGGTTAGTCTCGCTTTACCGGACCTTCATCCACAGAGCTGCTGAGGAGGGTCTGGCTAGTCCACACAGCATTCTGGGATAGGAGAACAACCTGCTCTGGTTTATTGGTGTTTCTTTTAACCGTTTTATTCCTTGTTTATTGTGTTATTGTTTGGTTGGTTTTTGCCCCTCCAAATGCAAATACATTTCCTGAGAAAGTGCATGGACACTGTGTGTGTGAGTATAAGAGCTCCAGCGACCTGGGTGGCACCTCTGACCTGACTGGACCAATACATTAGCAGCAGTACTGGTCCTGACCCCCAGGGAGTCAGAGGGGAGCTCACCGTCCAGCAGGGAGAGATGGGAACGCCACAGACTTGAGCTTCTTCTCCTCGGCTGCGGAGAGGCAGTTCTTCACCGTCTTCTCCAGCTGGTCCTCGCACTTCTCTGAACCCCACTGGGGACGTTACAGTGGATGATGAAGCGGGCGGCCATCCCACTGGCCTGGCTCACGGCCACTGCAGGGGACACACACACACACACACACCACACACACACACACACACACACACACACACACACACACACACACACACACACACACACACACACACACACACACACACACACACACACACACACACACACACACACACACACACACACACACACACACACACACACACACACACACACACACACACACACACACACACAGTTCAATCATTGGAAGTAAGGCTGGGCGATATGGAGAAAATATGATATTACAATAGGTTGGACCAAAAACATTGATGTCAATATTGCAACAATATTGAAGGGTTGGGGCTTTCCCAATATATTTTCACAATAAAATTTTAGATAAATAAAACTCCATAATGTAGATATAATGACTATGTGGGTAAAGGAAAATAATAAAACAGCTAGAACAGTCTGGTAAGTTCAGAAAATGACACTTGTTGATGTTACAGTATCCAAAATCTAAGATAATATCTAGTCTCATATCATGATTACCTCGCCCTCCTTGGAAGCATGGACAGAGCGCTGAATCGGCAGCAGCGAAATAAGCTACAAGCATGAAATACATATATTTTTTTTCAAGAAATGTCATGGGGAAATTGCACACCTTTAGTTTACATCCACAAAAGTTCTGTTTTGCCGCTGACAGGCTCAGATTAATATTCTAAGTCTGTCTGACAACATTATGGAAAGGATTTCTAAGGAGCTCTACCTTTCTCTTAAAGAGTAAGATCCTTTTTCTAGACATTAAAACATCTGTAAAATTGCGTTCGCTAAACCCACCAGACTCCATGTAAATAAACAGTCATTTTAAAATCGTAAAACACACTTCTTTTAAAGTTGACAGAAACAAAATGAAACTATGAAAATTCGTTTTGGGTTGTCTTTCCATTTTTCCAACTATCATAACTCTAGTTTTGGTTGAAATAAACACATAGTTTACCGATTTACATGTGAAAATAGGTTGGCTCCATACACGCTAAAAGTATAGTTTATTTAAATGGAGTCTGGTGGGTTTAGCGGTAGCGACCTCAGAGCTGTTTCTGGTTAAACAAAGAGCTTTTTACTCGTTTGAAGAAGAGCTATTTCTGTTTGAATCCTTTCCGTAATGTTGTCAGACATTCAAAATAATAATCTGAGTCTGTCAGCGGCAACAACAACAAAAAAATTGACAATGCACATTTGCCCCATAGCGCACTTTCATTTCCTCATTCATTCATTCAGTCTGTATCAGACGCATTTTAGCGCAGTTTGTTATCTGCATGAATAAAAATATTGCTTTATCAACTATGTTAGGCATAGACTATGAAACGTTTTTTTTGTCCTCATATCACTAACACCACCCATCGTGGACATGCCCTACGTCCCAGCACATTGTTTTTGTTGCATTATGTTTTAAAGCTAACAACGGTTTTCTTTACATCGTTGATGTGGATCATGTTAGTGAAGCGCCGTCAGAGGAACGTGACTGAAACGTTTTTTAAATGTTGTTGTAGCGTTCCCTGGACACCGGCCAGTAAGAGACATTAGGAAGGAGTTCCACAGGGTTGAAGGTTAACGATATTAACCCTTTGAAGTAAAAGATTATGAATCATAATTCTGTTAATGATGGTGCTGCAGCTTTAGAATGGGATTAGTACACCTAGGACTTTTATACATTATAGGTACCATTTCACAAGTAATATTATACTTATGAATACATGATATTAATACACTATATTGGAACTTATGTATTTAATCTAGCAGCTATTTTCTCCCACGCAAATTCTCTCTCTTTTGCAGCAGCCGCTGTGTTACCTTTTTCTTTATTTTAACTAATACATGTTCAATCTTGCTGGTCGTGTACGTGAGTGTTTCTGCCGAGCAGTTTGTTTGTGGTTGTTGCCATGGTGAATCGTAGTATCATGGCTCCATTCATGCAGCCTTTTACTGTGGCGGTGCACCCACTTAACCCTGAGTCCACCTACTCCGAGCTGACTGAACTCAAATCAGCTGTTCTGGTTAAACCTCCTTCCTGAACGGGCCCCGGGACAGCGTGTACCTGATGCCACCTCCAAAGGCCCCTGGGCCTTCCGCAGCTCCTTGACCCCCTCCAGGAACTCTCGGCCTCCAGCTTTCTCCAAGGCGTTTCCTGGAAACCGGCACAGCAGATGAACACATGACTGGATGGATAGGGGGAAGTCTGAAAACGTGATTAAGATAAAAAGTGCGCAAGCACACGTCCTCCTCACCCACTCCGTCTTTAAGGTCCATCTCTGCGTTCGTAGGGTTAATTATTCCCTCCACTTTGATCGTTCCAATTTTGTTGATTTCACTCTCTGTTAGAGAAAGCTGTGGATTCACAAAGTCATCAACACAGGGATGAAAACAGCTGCTGGACTTTTCTGTCCTACTTTATAAGGTAAATGTGGAAATCTTGACTGATATGTTGGTTCATCCCAGTGAGCGAACACTGTTGTTGCTCTGCACCAGTTCAGACCCAACACTGGAGACGAGACCCGTCTCAGCTCCACTCCTGCCAGAGGCTGGTCTTAGGACGTAGGAGACGTCTCCTGTTTCAGCCAATAGAGATGTCAGCTGGTGGAGTCAGCTATAAACTATAGAAATTAAATCCATTTTATGTCTATGTTCCAAGCAGTCAGCTGGTGGAAATGGCCGTTTCAGACGGAGTCTCAGCGAGCGCCAGTGAGCATGGTGTGTGGTCGAGCGAGCGAGAGAGTGACTGAGGGAGGGATCAGAGAAATAAAACCTATCCGTGATTCCTCACTAGAAACGCAGCTGTGGCAAGCATCCCACTATCACTTATATTATCCTTATTCATATTTAGAGGCAACAAATGATAAATCCAGCTACAGAAAAAGCCTGAACATCGGAAGTTAGAACGGAAGTACAAAGCGATGTTGCTATGGAGATGATAGACAGTCTCGTCCCACTGGTGTGAAGAGACAGCTTTCAGAACGTTGCAGACCGGCATCTTGGTACTTTTACAAGTTTCGACTCATCTTGTCGCAATTCTTTGGTCTGAGCTGGGCTTTATGATTACATATTTACACTGGCTCTGACCTTCAGTTCATATAGCGGCGCTGTCCCCCAGAGACTCTCAGAGACATGTCTTACCTTCTGTCCGAGGAACAGGCTCTTTGCTGACAGGATGGTGAACCCGTCTCCGGGGCCGTCTTCTACTGTGGAGTTTGGTACCGACTCGTTGTCTGTGCTCTTTGTCAGATTGGAAAAAAGACATATTTAAACCATAATTAAATTGTAATTCAAAATAAATAGATTTTTGGAATTGATTTTGAATCGGTAGACCTTGAATTGTGAATTGATTTTTTGCACCCCCCCACACTGGGGGCCCTGTCTGAACGATCATGGATCAGGATCATGTAGGGCGCGCTGGGTGCATGGTCCTAAAGGGTTGGACTTAGGGTCTTCATTAATCAGATGTTCTGGGTAACATGCAATCAACCAATCAGAGGTCCTCTCCCATTCCCTTTAACAGCCAATCAGAGCTCCTCTTCCATTCCCTTTAACAGCCAATCAGAGGTCCTCTTCCATTCCCTTTAACAGCCAATCAGAGGTCCTCTTCCATTCCCTTAAACAGCCAATCAGAGGTCAGGCGCGTTTGGACCTCAGAGCTGTTATGATGGAATACCCATCATAACCACCTTCATATTTTTATTTGTAATCTTTTGCATGTGTGTGTGCTGCTTCCCTGTGTGTGTAACAAGCATAGTGTGCGTCCCTGTGTGTGTAACAGTGTAACAACCATAGTGTGTGTCCCTGTGTGTGTAAAAGCATAGTGTGTGTCCCTGTGTGTGTAACAAGTATGTGTGTGTCCCTGTGTGTGTAACAAGCATAGTGTGTGTCCCTGTGTGTGTAACAAGCATAGTGTGTGTGGAGCATTTAACGCGCTGTTATAATAACAATGAAATGCTGCGATATTGACTTTAGAGGTTTTTGTTGGTCAATGTTGCGATCACTTCCCACTGCCTCAAGATAGCAATACGCCCAGAATGCACCTGAACACACCTTCCTGTAGGCCCAGCATGCCCAGAATGCACCTGAACACACCTCCCTGTGAGCCCAGCATGCACCTGAACACACCACCTTTAGAGATGTGCAAAGTCAGACGCAAGTGTCTAAAATAGATTTAGACAGCAGTTGACAGCAAAAACAGAGTGGGAGAGGGGGGGGGGGGTATCATATGAGGAAACCAGTCAACTGCCAAGTCACTCAGTTTAATTGTCTATTTTGGAAAGTGAAGTGAATAATCAGATGCCTGATTCTGCTGTTTGAAGATAATTGATAGAACGGCTGTAGACAGGGAGAGGAAGAGGAGAGAGACAAAAGGCCGCACGTCGGAATCTGGACTGAGCTCTGGTACATGCCCTGGCGTTCGCCCCATCATGTGGTTTTAGACGCTGTTCAAGAATCTAAAAACACATTTAATTTGAAGCCAACTGAGGCCTTAACTGCCCCCCCCCCCACCCCCCCCAGTTCGTGAGTTTTCTGTGATGTTGACTGACCTTTGGCTTGCGGCCTCGTTTGCCTTTAACCTTTTTCAATGGTTTGACGGGTTTCTTGCTCTTTGAGCGTTCTTCCTGCTTCTCGGGGACGGACGCCTGGCTTTCTGCTTTCACCCGGCCCCCCCTCTTCTTGGAGAGCAGCTCTGGATGGATCCGAGGCAGAACCCCTCCGTTAGATATGGTCACCCCCCGCAAAAGCTGATGGAGAAAACCTTTCCGTAACACGGTTTGACTACGACACACAGTAACAGTCATGTGCAAACAGATGTGAAATGACTGTGGTTGGTCCAAGCTGAGGTTACCCACAGTGTTGGGACACTTCACGCCTCCTGACATATTAGCTGCTACACACACCATCTGCTGTCATGTGAAACCTTCCCAATCACCACGCATATGCCTCGCACTCCAGGAGGAAGACTTTCACTCCCATTATCCTGAGTACACACTTTTATTACTCCTCATTTGTTATTTATTCACTGCTGCTACTTTTACTCACACTGTACTTATTTATGTTCATACTTTATTCATGTTCACACTGCACTACAATAGAGCTCAACAATCTAAACCATCCGAGACAGACGGACCATGAGCTACGAGGATGTGGTACTAAAGTTTAGAAGTCCGTATAAAATCAACCCGGTTTTAGGTCAAACATGGTTTATTCAAAATCTTATGGAGAAATACTGCACTGCCCACAATCATAAGCATAACAGCGACTTCTCTGATTGGTCCATCTCGCTGTTTCTATGGAAATGTTTACTGTAGCTGCGTTACTGTATGTTAGAGCGAGCTTCCACCACTGAGGTCTCTGATAGTCTCTGTCCACAGTCTTGGACCTTTTGCCTTTTTTGCTGTTTTCAAAATGTCTTTTTGCACCAAATCAAATGTTAATGGTCATGATTCCTCTCGTAGCTGGTTGATTTGGTTCCAGGCTTAAAACATTTCACACAAGCAATTTCTGAAACATCAACTGAACAACTGAATGGGGAAAACCACTTCGGGAACCAGAGCTGTTAAAGAAGCTGGCGGTCACTGTTGAGCTCTATAAAATTTGTACATTCCATTGTTTTAGGAGCATGATCTTTTTTTTTCTTACTGTAGCAATGTTGCTTTACGTTACTTTTATACACTTATTGACTCGCTCTTTTCTTATTCTCCCCTTGAATTTGACTAAACAGTTTCCCTAAGGGGACTGGGTATTTTGATAAAGTGAAAACCTTCCAGACTGTATAAGCAGATCTCAGTTGGCCCCTTCTAGTCCCGGGTACCTGGTTGAGTTCCTCATCGTTGGCCACAGCCAGCTTGATGTGCCTGGGAGTTATTCTGCCCTTCTTGTTGTCCCGTGCTGCGTTTCCTGCCAACTCCAAGATCTCAGCTTCAGGGAGAGAAGACACAGTGAAAGCCATCAAACATCAAGGGTGTGTTCAGGTATTTAAACGCTTTCCTCTCCAGCCCATCAGGAACAACAATGTAACAAGTTTAAACCAGACTCTACTATGAGCAGTAATGTGGACATACACATACCAAAGACACTTCTTTCTTTCTTTGTGTTACTGGCTTATGGCGCAGGGAATTTACTCCCATTCCTGTTTCCAAAAGAAAGAGACCCATGCTATAATAAACTGTTATTGCTATAGTTTTTTATCATAATGCTTTACAGATGGTCCAGGGGTGTCTAACTCAACTTCCCTGAGAGCCACACTGGAAACGACCAGACATGTGGAGTTGTTGACGTGCTTTTATTTAATCAAAAAAGTAAAATATCTTTGACTGTATTATTGCATGTCTCATACGCAGGGTTTCTGCAGATTTCACCAAGTCAAATTGAAGACTTTTTAAGATATTTTTAAGACCGTTATGGATGAAATGTAAGACCTTTATCACGAAAAAAAGTCAGACATCAGAGTCCGGAAAGGTTGTCTGAAACAATTCCCAAAAACGTAATGTCCTTTGAACAAAAAGTAATCAGTGTTGCCAACAGTGACGTTGTAGAGCGTCCTCTGGTGGACAGACTATGCAACGCCATCAGTAACAGGGACGTTGTAGAGCGTCCTCTGGTGGACAGACTATGCAACGCCATCACTAACAGGGACGTTGTAGAGCGTCCTCTGGTGGACAGACTATGCAACGCCATCACTAACAGGGACGTTGTAGAGCGTCCTCTGGTGGACAGACTATGCAACGCCATCACTAACAGGGACGTTGTAGAGCGTCCTCTGGTGGACAGACTATGCAACGCCATCACTAACAGGGACGTTGTAGAGCGTCCTCTGGTGGACAGACTATGCAACGCCATCACTAACAGGGACGTTGTAGAGCGTCCTCTGGTGGACAGACTATGCGACGCCATCACTAACAGGGACGTTGTAGAGCGTCCTCTGGTGGACAGACTATGCAACGCCATCACTAACAGGGACGTTGTAGAGCGTCCTCTGGTGGACAGACTATGCAACCCCATCACTAACAGGGACGTTGTAGAGCGTCCTCTGGTGGACAGACTATGCAACGCCATCACTAACAGGGACGTTGTAGAGCGTCCTCTGGTGGACAGACTATGCAATGCCGTCACTCTTAACATGGTTGAAGGGTGTCTATTTTTTATTTTTTTTTTTTATATTCATTCATCACAATCATTGATTTGCCAATATGAATGATTCTGATGAATGATTAAAAAACGATAAAATAACGATAGTTTGGAAAATGCCTAATATTGGCCGATAATATTGGCCCACCGACATACTGTATCGGTCGGCCTCTAGTACATAACAGTGAAAGTTGTGGCTATGTTTACAGCAGTACAGTATGCGGTTCCAGACTTGACTTATGGTGGCCCCCTTACCTGCCAGGTACTCGATAACGGCTGCCATGTAGACCGGCGCCCCCATGCCGATGCGGTATTTGTGCGTGCCGGTGCGCAGGTACCTCATCATCCTTCCCACAGGGAAGATGACACCTGCCCGGGCTGAACGGGACAGCTTGGTGGCCTTCTTCTTTCCTCCTCTGGCTGACATGGTGCTCTGGACAGAGGACAAAGACAGTCAGTCCCATCATAATAACATACACATACAGCAGCTTTTTAAACACAACACATACATACTATGAAAGAGTGATAACATACAATAGATAATAGAGAGCTTTAAGGGACTGAAACCACAGTGCTATATAGCAATGCTATCGAAAAAATTAAGGAAATTAACTACTTTGCCATAAACACCTTCTGCTTGGACAATTGAGCAATAATTGGACAAGGTTATGTATGACTTACCCTTTACAGATGATTTATGAGGGTTGAATTAAATGTGTAACAAACACAGACAGATGATGGGAAGACACTTGTGATATTCATGGATTTTCCATGTTTTTACTGTGGTTTTTCTATCAAATCCTGGATAAATCATTTCGAAAAAATAAATGAATAACTCAGTCATGTATCAGGTAACGTTAGTGTAGGCATCCTCCAGCACAACTGATTAAAAATCTGTAATGGGGTTATTAAATAGTGCTGTACTAGGAGGAAACGTCACGTCCAGTATCTCGGGGGCCATGAGGCCAGTCGGTCCAGTTGTACACGCCGTACGTGGACCGTCCATGTTGGGAGGAAAGGTTACCGTTCACCCCCCGAGGTTTCCATGTAAACACGTCGGGGCACTGAGCGGTGTGATAGGCTGCGGCCTGCAGCAGCGCCGCTCAACACACACACACACACACACATCATTTCCACGTAGCATTAATGCAGCTCCCCGCTGGCGTTAACGGTGGAGGGATATAATGTGTGAGTGTGGTGTTCGGCGCACGAGCCCAATGGAAAAAGACGGGAATGTGACCGGGGCCGTATATAGGCTAACGTTACCGTAGCCTACCGAACCAAACGTTACAGTGAAGCAAGCAACACCCCTTCGACGTAGCTACGCAGACGTTAAGGTTGAATTTTTCGGTTATTTAAATCGTATAAAAGCCTGACACGGTAACTCAACCGAGACGTGTATTATTTACTGGCGCATATTCAGCCGGGGGAGATGAAACATTAAGCTAGGGGTCAATGTTAGCTAACGTTATGCCAGCTCGGCTTCGTTTAGCTAAACGCAAATATTCAGAACCTAAACATTCCGCGAGGCACTTTCGCGTGTTACTCCACAATAGAGACATTAACCACAACGACCTATTTCTTTTAACGTGCCCCCGCCCGCCCCCTGCTTTTTCATGTAGCCTCTAATCCTTCCATCCAGTGTAATCACATCAGACATGGAACGTAAAGCGTCTCCGTCAATCCGGTTATGCGCCTGGGTTTGGGAAATGAAAAAGCGTCCAAGTGTTACCTGTTTTCTCCTCTTATCACGCGAGTCAGCGCGAGTCAGAGATGCTCCTGCACGGAAAACTGCCGAATCCCCGCGGGAGTTTTGGTTCTGTGTATGTTCTGTCCTTGCGCGTAATCTAGCTTCCCCGACCTTAGAAAAACCCCACAGAGCAAGCAGGAACAGCGTAGTCTGGTTGGAGGCAGGCTCTGTGCTACTGATGCTGCAAAGGGGAAAAATTCAGTGAAAACGCCCCCCTAACATGGCTTCAACAAGGACTATGTTGGTGGAAAGGAACGCGATGGGATCACATGTGAAGGTAGCAATGTTACCAAAGCAAATAGATATTATGAATAATAACTAGATACTAAATGGTACCAAAAAATGACCTCTCATAAGGCCTTGGAGCAGGCTATTAGGCCTAAACATGCCTAAACAGGCAGTTTCTTTGTGGTTTACTGAAGGCTATATGTAAAATATAAATGAAATGTACACAAATCCAGATCTAACAGGTAGTGACTATAGCGTCTCCTCTTTCAACATGCATACTGTGGGGAGGAATGCAGACAGATGATGCTGCCACTGTTTGATGCATCAGAGGAAAAAATCCCAAGCGAGCCAATCAGATCACTTGACTCCATCTTTGATGTGTCAAAGCCAATAGACCCATGAAGGGAGATGACAGCCATACTCACTTAATGGTAAGTGGTCCAATAATTACTGTATATATAAAGGTTGCATATCAAATCAATCGAGGCGAGGGAGTTAAGAAAAAGGGCTGAAGATGGCGCCAAATCAATAAACAAATAAAACAAACTGGCAAGTGAAAGGGGAAACCAAACTGGCCTGTCTAATGTAACAGGTTCAAAAGTGGCAGCCTGCCCCCCCCCCCTTATCTAGTGAGCTAAGTACACAGCATGGCTTGATTATATTTATATCTACAAATAGAGGGGCCATAAGGAAAAAGTTAAGGAGCCGCTGATGGAGTGGATCATTTTGTGAGTTGGAAGGCAAGAAAGACCTCCAAAAGACATGTGCCCAGTAAGGCATGGATACACAAAACCCAACCTGAGCCCGATGGGTCCCGACGGTACGCGACGGGCTAGGCTGGGTACGGACAGATGCTACTCAAATTACTAGGGTTTCCGCAGGGTCTTACAAAGTCGAAAATTTCAAAATCAGAATGTTAGGCCTTAAAAAGTCTTAAGTCCGCTGAAGAATTGCGTTCTAGGTCTTAAATAGTTTTGAACAGGTCTACGTTTTGTCAGTGAAATGCTACCGCAGCTTCATTTCTTAATTTCTCTGACCAACATGCAACTATATTGCAGCTGAGTGCAAGTGGCAGTAGCTCAGTCCATAGGGAGTTGTGTTTGGAACCGGAGGGTCACTGGTTCAAGTCCCCGTATGGACCAAAAGTAGGGAGTGTGGATTGGTGGCTGGAGATATGCCACTTCACCTCCTGGGCACTGCAACGGTGCTCTTGAGCAAGGCACCGTACCCCCCCCCCACCCGCTCAGGGCGCTGGTTTGGCTGACAGCCCCCCCCCCCCCCCCCTCCACTCTGACATCTCTCCATTAGTGCATGTATAGATCCTGTGTGTGTGTGTGTGTGTGTGTAGTTCAGGATTGTGTGTGATTACTAACAAGTGTGGACACAGAGTGTAAATTGTAATTTCCCCATTGGGGATGAATAAAAATTATTTTTTTTAAATTAAAAAAATTAAAAATTAAGTCTCTTTCAGAACGGATTTAATTCTTCCACTCTGTGGAAGGGCAAGTTAATTGATGTTTCCGGACTCTGACAATTATGTTGTTGTTTTTTTACATTGTGATATAGGTCTCAAATTTCATTTATAATGATCTTTAATCTAGTGTGTAGTTTCTGCCGCCCCCAAGAGGAATTCTAAATAAAACCAAAACTATTGTTAGTCCACAGGATATCGCCGTTGACAGTTGCTAGTAGCCAAGGAGGACACGGCAGGCTAAAAAACACGATGGACTCTTCAGAAGAATTATCTTCACTCAAGGTTCTGCGCGGGAAAGTCGCCGGACACCACAATCTTCTAAACATATTCATACTGAGAAATACAGAGAGTTGTGTGGAGCTGACAGTCTTTATTAGCTTAGTATCAACTTGGATGTAACAGACGTGCATTAATATAAAAAAGTTACGCACTTAAGCTTTAAGAATATCGCTTTATTAAATCCCAGCCACAACAGTTGTCTAATCAGGATGTTCTGAAAATAAGCTGCAAGCAGTTCCTTGAGATAGGTCATCTATAGAGCTGTAACAAATTGTGATTAATGATATAATTGTCTCTATAAGTCAAATTAAAAAATATATATATATTTTTAAAACATAGTACATTTGTCAATAAATCCCAGGATAGATGTTCTGGTTATATCACTGTCATGTGACCCAGATGGTGTAAAAACTCAAGTACACAGCTCAGAAAAGTATCCACACTTGTTTTAATTATTAAACTGACATTACCATAACCAGTCTTAAGACCTAAGCTAATGTTAGCAATTAATTGCAATTAAACACAATAACGATGATTACTTAAAAATATTGCACTTAGACAATTAATATATAATTGTTGTCATGTCTGATTTGTTGTTGGCTACATTATTATTCCAACTGTGCAATATTGGGACTTCAATCTACAATGCTGCGCTGTTATGTAATCAGAACAGAACTTTGGCAATAATAGACACAGATATGGTCTGATGGAGTACATAACAAAAAGTTAGTTTCAACAATGCAAGTGGATTTTCAGGAAGACAGGAAGAGTCTGGATGTTTGTCAAACAATATGTTGGAGACATTTTCAGGAGCTTCAAGATAGAATGCTATCAATGTTCACTTCAATTAGATACCAGTCGACAATGAGTTATGAGAATACTTAGTGGTAATAACCAACTCAAAATAGACTCAACCCTTGTGTTGTCTTCCGGTTGACCTGCACTTGTTGTCCTTCTGGGTCCGAATTAACACTTTTATTGTGAAAGTCTTTTTTTAAATATTTTGACTCATTTTCTGAAGCTTTCATCCCATTTTTAAAGCACTTTTTCCAATGTGTTTGTCATTTAAAGAAAAAATGTTTTCAATGTTATTTTTCACTAACACCAACTTATTACTAATAGTTTAACACTTCTTTTTGGAATTCATGGTCAATAAATCTAATTTATAGGAAATCATACCTACTTTTGAAATAATTCATTATTTTGCGTATGTTAGAGGAACCTATGTTGGTGGATAATCAGAGACATGCATCTCAAAGTTTAGTCAGGTTTTAAATCCTTTTCATTTTTTTTCCAATGATATCAAATTGAGTACCCAAAATTCATTGTACTTAAAGTTTTGGGTAATTTGGTTCAAAGGAAATCCATATTTCTCTTATAGAAGTTTTGAGAACAGGGACAACACAAGAAAACACAAGGTTAAATTAATACACTTTTGAATGTTTCTCCTCTGGTAGGCACTACTGAACACTGGATGCCAAAACAATTAGACCCAAGAACAATTCATTTCCACATGTCATCAGTCTAAGGAACAGCTATATCAGCATTGTGGTATTCGACAATCCTGTAAAATAACACAGTAATACTTAATCAACTTACTGTAGTATACTGCTACAATGTGCAGTAGCATGTGCATTGTATCCTGTCATTGCCATAGGTAAGTCTAAGCAAAAGGAATGTACTATCTCAATATAAGCGCATCAAACCACCCCTGTACACTGTAGCTTATATCCACCCAATATTATATAGAAGAGTATTCTGTTTGCTACCTTTACCACAACCCTGTACAACAACAACCCAATCTAACCTGTACATAAATCCAGTAATCACCGCGGTTCAATCCCTGGCTCCTTCTGTTGGACACGCCAGGGCCTTGAATGGCAGCTGTGTGTGTGTGTGTGTGTGTGTGTGTGTGTGTGTGTGTGTGTGTGTGTGTGTGTGTGTGTGTGTGTGTGTGTGTGGCAGAAAATGATCATTATAGACAGCAAAAGTATTTTTCAACTTGAAGGATTGGGAAACAGTCACCCATTACACCTGAAACATGTATACATATTCATACTGCCAGTCATCAATGATAGAAGGAGCACAATAAAAAGGCAATGGGAAGGTGTGAGATCCAGACGGATACAACAAGAACAATTTGAAATAAATAAAATAACTAAATGAACACAAACTGAATAAAGATGATAAAGTATGATAAAGAGTGACAAAATAAAATAATGAAATAGATAGACAAACAGACAGAAAGACAGACAGAGAGACAGAAATGTACTCATAACTCTGAACTACCTCTGTGGAAGTTCCTGCTACAGTAGGTGTCTCCAGAACCCCGTTTGATTACACCACAATGACACACGTACACACACACACACACACACACACACACACATCACAAGCGCCACTGTCATGGCTGGTGAAGATCAAATAGACCTATGGCGTAGGTAACCAAAGACAAACACTGTATATTATACAGTGTTTAAACCATTCGGCATCATACTTAGAAAACATATCAAAAAGATATTCATTCCCATCCAAAGAACATTACAAACTCACTTAATGATAATGAAAATGATTTCCTTTATGGATGTCGTATATATGGAGCGCAACAAAAGGCTTCGGACTCTGGCTCAGCCTGCTGAATCCTTGAAGTCCATGCTGTACCCTTGTGGATTGATTGTTTGTTAATTGTACAATAAAATGTGATTTTATGTGTATTTATTTCCACCGCCACAAATCTTGAAACTGATTTGATAGTGGGATATATTGTATTGCAGTAATTTGTAATTCTTTCAGTTTAATGGGGATAAAGGAAATGTGATCATAGACAGTCCTGTGTCAGTCACATGTTCTGTGCTGATGAGCCTTCAGCATTTAAACATCCAAATTCATCTTAAAGGGGAAAAAAATAGGCTAAATAAACAATACTGGCTTTAATTTTAAACCTAATGACGTGGATTTCTGTTTAACGAAAGATAGAATTAAAGGAAATTGTGACATCACAAAGATAGGTAATCAGACATGACCGGGCTTAACAGGGCTGTGTAGTAGATACTTAAAGATTATTAATAATGTGAGTGGACATGATAAGGATCATTTCTGTTACATATGAAGTACTGGTTGTTAGAGAGAAAAAAATCAAATCCCCAGCAGTGGGCAGTGCAGGACTGAGTGAGAGTGCGTTGTCTATGACTTTAACTGGGTCCAATGTGCTGAAGAGCAGAGAAAATATAGAACATGTTATGTCAGCATGATAATTGTTAGAAGGCTTGAATCTTACAATAGAAACAAAGTAAAAAAATAAGCTTGTTCTGTCATTTGTGCTGACCAGGCACACAGCAAGAAATGCTTTTCTCATGAGTTTAAACCAACACTAAAGTGAAATGAGTAACGTTTCAAAGCATTTAAAGAGTGTGTGACACCTGTGTCGCCGTGGGTGCATTATGTCAATTATAGAACTAGAGAAGGGTTGTGTTTGTGTCTTTAGCACTACCAACAGAATCAAGATAAAATTCAATTCATTCAATCCCAACAGGTTAACGTTTGGTGGGCTAGGTTAGTGGACACCATGGGCTTTAAAAACATGGAAGAGATCCTGCTGGAGACTCCATCCCACCAATCAAGTCTTGGCTTTATGGTTATTTCTGTTTTGATTTGTCAGAAATAACCTTGCTGTTGTAAAACAGAGAGTAAAAGTTCATTGGCAAAAGGTGCCTGTTTGGAAACTGGGCAGAATAAAAATAAGAGGATCCAAAGTAAAAATGAATATAGCATTTGGTGATTTGAGGTAATGTGTTCCAGGGGAGATGATAATGATAGAATAGCCAAATAATGACCGCTTTCAGAGTAAATCTACTGGGGACAAAATGCCCAAAGTTAAGGAGCAAAATACAGCATGTGTTTCTGATTTTAGGACATTTTATATATTTCACCATAGATATGCAATAGCTTCATTATAAATTGGATCTGCAGTAAAAAAAAAGGCTGAAAGAGAACTGGAGAGAGCTTCATTTGCAATGGAAAGTGTGTTGGAGACAGTGGACAATCGTGTCCTCTGCCTGTGGAGACTTATCTTTCAAGAAAAAGGAGAGCATCAGTGCCCCAAAATAACATATATTTACAGGCAAGTGACAACGCCCTCTTGTTGCCGTAGAAATGATTACTCTTATCTGTCAGGCGCAAATGAGGAGGTGACAGGTGAGAGGTCACATGAGGTCACAGAGGATGGATGGGTCAACAGCCAGTTGGCCGTGAACACGGTAGACTGCTGTTCATTTTCTGCAAACTTGAATCAACGTTTAGTCAGTGAACACGGATGTTCTCTAACACTAACCATGTGGTTATTTCTTTAACCATAGTCTCGCAGTGCCAGACCTTCTTCCACAGTGCGGTGGAGGAAGGTCTGGCTAGTCCACACAGCATTCCTGGGTGGGAGAAAAACTGGTTTATCTGCATTTCGTTAAACCAGTCACAATCGTCATGGGCGGGGCTAAGTGAATATGGTAATAGTAATAGGTTATAGTAAATTGTATGGGGGGGGGGCAGATAGCGGATCAAGGAGAGATGCCTACGGTTGGAGACAAAAATGAAATCCCGCTGAAACCATGCTGGACTCATAGTGCACCTTTAGAAGCATATTTAGTCTACAAAGAACAAATGCGATTATGATAAATTGACAGAAATTCTGTTAATGTAGAATTAATCAAAATCATCTCTACTTTCTTAAATGGTGATTTAGACTTTTACTGGACCTTCCAACACCCACATCATTTTCACGAGGGTTGTGACGCTCCACAACAGAATTATTAGATGATTTACAGATGTCTCTTTCACCAAATAAGTCTATGGGATAAGTCCAAGTCAAATTAGATACATTTCCTCTATATTTTGGACTTTTGGGGAAAAGCTCAATCAGCACAGCTCTTCCTTCTGATTAGGACATTAAATATCATTCAGGTTGTCCTCAAGCACCACAGACTGACACACTGATGGACATGCTGCAGCGGACGGGTAGACCTCGGGTAAAATACAGCGCTGTAAATACAGAGGATACGCAGATATGTCTGTTGTGTCACGATGAGCCGGCACTGGAGTTTTACCATGCAGGGTCAGGTACTGAGGGGGATTCTGCAGGATGTTGGATCCACTTTAATGACCTAAACCAACAGGATGTGATCAATGCTGCCAGTAAGACTGCTGGTCTTAGTACTGTAGCAGATGGTGCATGCCTCAGCATCCTCCTTCAGAGGGGCCCGGCAGATGGCTTCCCCAGCCTCACCGCTGCTTCAGGGAGGGAGGAGGCCCCAAAGCCCCGCAGCTAAAGGGGCATGGACTCTCTTAGTCAGCATCCACTGTGGATGGAGAAAACACCTGGAGACAAAGACAGTCTAAACAAACCCTGTGCCTAGTGATGAAAGACTAGACGAGGTCTTACTGGTTCTGCTGCAGGAGGAGGAGTCAGTGGATATGATGATATGGTTCTTTGATTTGGTTTGAATTTTTAACACAGCAATAAATATTATACAGTGAGTCAGGATTGACAGGAGGGGGCCATACAAGTCGTAGATACCTGGATAAGATGTGTGATCTCACGGACTCATTCGGAGCGTCAGCGGGGCCAGTGATAACACAGTTATTCTCAATTTCATGAAGGGAAATAACTCAGGGCCTGGCAGACCGGAATGCGATTAAACAGAATTTAGTAGAAAATATACACTAAAGTGTAGGGTAAAAAGGATTTAAAGAGCAGCCCACATCCACCTGCTCACCTGTTTCTCAGTCTCTTTTCAATATATTAATACATTTAAGGTATCAGGCAAATCCCCCAGTACCAAGGAGCATCCAAAACTTCTCCAGTTAAACGATTATGTGATCCTTTTTTTTTACCCAGATCCAGATGCTCACATGATGGGTATCGAATGAAGTAGAAAAAGGTATCAAATGAAGTACTCTAATGGTATCACATCACTTAACACAGAGATCTTCAACAGGTGGTCCTCAGAGTTAGTGCGGGGGATATTTTATAAAATGTCATGTCTGTAAATATACATTAATATGAATCCAACGTTGTAATAGCAAAGATAAACTGGCCCATTTGTAGGTAAGGTACTATAGGTAACAATTTATTTTCATCTATTTGGCCCAGTTTAATATGCAATTCAATTGTATACAATATACATATGCAGTAGGGGGTCCCTACTCGGTCTCGCTTTCAGCTGAGGGGTCCCTGGCCTAAAAAACATTGAAGACCAATGACTTCATGACAACGGATACTGGTATTTGCTGGTATTTTTTCTTCTCCATTTTTTTTTTTAAAGATACCCCCCCTGCCTGTGATAAGGTTCTGGAAGCTTAGACCGGGATACATGATAAGCTATGTTAAATTGCAGGGCTCCGGGTTCCCTTCAGCCCAAGATTATTTGTTCTGGGAGATGGGTCAGTCCTAAACGGGATGGATAGACACATAAGGAGCTTGGTCCAAAGTAGTTTGTTGATAGCCAGACAGATTATTTCAAACGGATGGAAGATGAAGGTCCAGGAGTGGGCCTGTGAGACGGCTAGGGTGGCGGCGTTTGAAGGAATGTCATATAAACAGTTTGCCAGATTGGATGTCTATATGAGAACATGGAGAAAGGACCTGGACTTTCTGGAGGGCTCCCAAGAAGCTTTGTGCTGGGGAGAGACGTGTATGATGGGCCTATGGTGTTATCATTTATACATATGGTTATTTGGTTGACGGGTTATGGTCTATATTGTTGAATGATCTTGAATATTGTAGTTACTGTGTCTTCTTATCTGGATTGTGTCAGGATGGGTGGTGATGACAGGGTGGTGGGGGGGTGCAGGTCAGTCGCAAGTTCCCACAGTCAGTTGCAAGTCATCAGGGTTGCGGTGTTGTCTTATCCCTGTGCCTTCCTTCCCTCTCACAGCAGCTGTAACTTCGCCATATCCTTAGCTCACGTGAGAATCGTCTTATCAATAAACCATCTGGCGCATCAGGTCAGGGCTCTGAAACCTGAACCTGGATCCGTAGCTGCCTGCTTGTGCCTTTTACCTGACCCGTTCCTGTTAACCTGTGAATCGTCAGTCCCGTCTCTATGGACTTGCTGTCTCTGCCTGTAAGCCTTTGTACCATTAAATCATTAAAATCTCTGAACTGTTCCTGGTGGTCTGCATGTGGGTCCTGCTCCTGGGACTGCACGTCCACCACGTACCCCCCCCCCCCCCCCCCTCCCTACAACTGGAGACAAATGCAGCACTTTATTCAATCAAAAGAAGCATCTCCTCTGAACATAATCCATGTAGTGTTTGTGTTTGCCATCACAATGTAACTGGGAAAGCAATTTTGTAATATGTAAAAATATGTCATTTCTAGTAGACAGGGTTGGACTGTGTTTGTAGTCATAACACAAACATATTTTGTAATAGTTGAAGATATCTGCAGAATTGGGATCTAACTGAAGGGAAACGTAATGCTACAGCATACACTTCTAGGGGAATCTGTGCCTCCAACTTCGTGGCAACAGTACATAAGCCGAGTCAAACAATAAATTATTTTCCAGTTTGGTGTGGATGAAATTGACTGACCAACCCCATCCAACAGATTCGGGATGACAGCCAATCAGTGTTGGACCTCACCGATGCTCTGGCGTCTGCATGGGCGCGAGGTAGGTTCCACATATTGAAACCAGAAGAGTCAAGGTGGATTTAAAAAAAAAAAATAGAAATTACCTTCGTTTGCATATTTTCACAAATATCATGTGATACAGTACAAATGATGTTTGAACAATTCTGCATTGTACTTAGAAAATATATAAATAATTCATTAATTTCCATCCAATGAATTACAACCTTACATAATGACATACAACAATAATAAAAAAGGGTAAAAAAAACTTAAGAAGATTTGCACTTGAATGAAAGAAAAGTAAAACAATGAACCAATAAGAAATACAGTACAAAGAAAATTGACCGGTATAGCTTTATAATCATGTTTCATTACAAAATCAGCTATATGAATACTTTGACTCAAAATCGTTCTGAAATTCAATTGTGACATCATGTCAAAGCTGACATTTTGAAGATGTAGTTTGGATGGATATGAAACTTTCCTTGTAGAATTAATAGGTTACCATTCTGATGTATCGTTTTGTTTTTGTTATCATAATATAGAATTAAATCTTTGGCTTCCAATATAATTACCTGATTCTTTTGAATATTGAAATGGTTTTCCGATTTCTACCAGAACTCCACACTCCCAGAAGAAATGTGTGATAGTTTCTTATTTAATTTTACAACATTCACATGTGTTGCCCACAACCACAAATCTTAAAACAAATTCCTTAGTGAGATAAATAGTGTGCAGTATTTTATAATGTTATTATTTAAATTCATTGGGCATAACAAATTGGTACGATATAATCTGTTGTTTCCCAGTGAATGTTAGACAAATTCCAAACAAAATATTGTGGAGGCTGCAGATTAATGCCAGTGGTGTCACAATGTTGTGTTCAGGGACCCCTGGGTAGCACAGCTGTTTGAGTGTGTGCCCCATGTACCAAGGCCCAGTTTGTGGGTTTGATTCCGACACGGGGCCCTTTGCTGCATGCCACCCCCCATCCCTCTCCCCCTTGAGCTGTCCTGTCAAAAAAATGCCTAAAAATGCCCCCCCAAAAGATCTTTAAAAAAGGATGTGTTCAAATATGGCTGAAATCATGTGGTGTCCACATTCTTTTGACCATATAGTGCATTCTTCTGTAGAAAAAGGTCAATTAGAATTGAAAAACAACATCCATACATGTAAATGAACATGCCATATTCATGTCGAATGATTTTTCTCTGCAAGACCAATACTTCATAAATAATAATATCCCATCTCTCCTGATTGTATCTATTTATAACGCGGCTTCAGACAGAACAGAACACCAAAGCTGTAGCATGTCTGTCCAGGTTTATCTACTGGCAGGCTCTAGGGGGGACTCCGTGCTATCCTATGGCCCACGAGGATGTCTGGCTAATCATTTAGCATGGAGATAAACCCTTCCCTTCTGATTGGTTAAGCTTGTACCTAAGCAACAGACACATGTCGGACATGATGAATGATGATTCTCAGGTGCATGAGGATTATTTCCGCAGGTTGTCTTGTTCTGCTGCCAGCTGATGGGACTCCTTCATCTGTGGAGGGGGTGTAGTAGAGGATGTGATATTTACTTTGTGTTGTAGACTGTTTTGTCCAGGTGGTGTTTATCTACATCTACAGGCTAATGTCTGACTGACCTCTGAATGCAGATAAAATAAGTTTTATGGCAAAATAATGACTGTTACAGACTCCTCAAAACCTATATCATTCATCATTGCGGTATCATAAAGATCAGAAGAGAAAGTGGAAATAAAAGGCAGTTTTAGAATCCAAACTACGATCTTATTGTTTAAATTTAACTGTAATCGCTCCGTTACGCTCACTTATTCAGCCTAAACTCCACTACTACGACCTCTGAGAGGAGCGCCGTATGGCCGCCATAATCCAGCAGAGGCAGGGATGAATACATCGGGAGTCTGACCGCCTCCATTCGAACGTGTTTTAAAGGACTGTGGAACGTCCGTCTTCATCTCTTTGGTTTTAGCTGTATCCTCAGCCTGCACACCTGGCTCCAGTCTGCACGCACATCTCACAGCGTGGAATTTATTGATAATTTTAGAGACGGGATACATCCAAACAAGCAGGGTAGCCCAAAGCTGTGTGCAAATATTCAGCACGCTCAGTCCCGTCGCCAGACCTCAGTCTTAAGGGGGGGCATATGAAATGCATGGGAGGGCACAATTATTATTAGCCTACATTACGTATATTTACTATAATCGTATACTCTATTCGCGCAGCACGTAATCATCACGTTAAAGTTTAACTTGTTAAACATAACCAACAGCAATAGGTAGCCTATAGCCTACACCACACATAGAAGCAATGTTATGAATATCCATGACACACTTGACTATGCAACATATTAGATGTAACTCCAGAAGCATCTCTCAAACATTTTAAAGCAGTCAACAGAGGGATATGCATTGCCATGAGAAATACTCACACACTGGAGTTGTATTTTTTTTTTTTCTTTTTTTTTAAGTGGCAGACTGTAGACTCTAGAAAATGTGTATTTAATTCAGATTTCCAATTTACTACAATAAAAACAAGTGAAATCAATAATGAACAGGATTACATTCTGTTGTTCTATCCTATCCAATATGTCTAAGCAGATTTTCTATGCTGTATTCTAACAAATTCAATTCTAACCCCCCTTGACGGATTATTGGTCTCCCCCCTGTGCTACCCCACTTAAAAAACCCTGGAATCGCCCCGGCTCCTCAGGCCAACCTCAGGACCAACTTATCCACACCTATGAGTTGTGTAATACACAATGTGTTGTTTCCTAAATTTTTGCAAAAGCCTCTTGTCTAGGCAGCGAGCAGGGTTTTAGAAAGTTTTTTTTACTTTTTACTATGAATCAGTTCATACGTGCATATAATTTATTGCGGTGCTTGCTGATTGAAACTTTGATTTAATATCCTGTCCATACATGCACAACTTTGTTTGTCCCAGTCTGGGAAAGTGACCCTGTCGGCCGGCCGGGTGGGACTTCCTACCACGCTTATCCCCAGACAACCTCGTCACCTCCACAGCTGACACGGGGGGGAAACCCTGCCTTTCCTCTCCTGTCGGTTTATGGACACAGATCCTGCCGGGTTTAGGGGTCACTGTGTTTATTTCAGTGTCTTCAGTGTACTGTGCTGTGGGACCTGGGAGCTGCAGGTCAGGGTGAACGTGATGGAGCGTTAGTCAGGTCCCATGTTTTCTAATTGGAGGATTTAGGCACTCTGTACAACAAAGACCACTTAGCCCAGATTAGAGTTGGAAACGGTGACGTATGCCAGCCTAACACTTGTTATTTCCTTTGGTGGTTGAAGCTAATTTGTTGCTAACCTCCAGCTATTGGGTTCAGTTATTGTATTGTCTTCTCATGGATGGATGTCTTTCTGCTGGCTGACATAATACCCATGTTTATCTTGGTGAATCCTGTAATTACACAGAGGCACACCACACAGCATAATCCAGGACTCCAAATAAAGTTGTTTGCCTATACATCAGCCCTCACTTACCTCCCAAACCTGGCATGTTGACACAGAAGTGTCAAAAGTGACTATATGTGACATTTAAGATAAATCTTTGTGTAATTTTGGCTTCATTAGATATCTTAGAGACAGACAGGAAACATGGGGACAGAGAGGGAGATATGATATGCAACAAAAGCCCTCAGTTGGAATCAAACTGTACTATATGCAGGGGTGCACATAACTGGTACGCAAGTACGCATGCGCGACAAAAATCAGGAACGCGTATTGCCACTTGTGTTCTTACGCGCCTTTGCGTACTTGACCGATCTTCTCATCTAACTCTACACATAACATGTTGCTTGCAAACTACGGTCAGAGATGTCCAAAAAGCAACAGACACTAAGCTTCTTCTTCTTCGGCGTTCCGCCACCTACAAAGAAACGCCACCTGGAGCCGGAGCCGAAGAAAAGAGGTTTTTTCGGAGAAGTGGCTCCGAGACGTGCAGCGGCTGGAAGCTAACGATGAGCGCGCTGAGATGTGGGGCAAGATTTGCCGCTCAAATCCACATCTAGCGGACAAAACAGGTGCGTTTTATAAAGGCTCAAAGAATTACACCATTCTTTATTTGTCAAACATGAAAAGAGCGAGGAGCACACGAATGTGGCGCAAGCCGTTGCTAATAAACAAGCTAGCCATTGCTAATAATAAACAAGCTAGCCATTGCTAATAAACAGGCTAGCCATTGCTAATAAACAAGCTAGCCATTGCTAATAAACAAGGTAGCCATTGCTAATAAACAAGCTAGCCATTGCTAATAAACAAACTAGCCATTGCTAATAAACAGGCTAGCCATTGCTAATCAACAAGCTAGCCGAGACGAAATGTCCAGTCGCCCACTCGCCAGATGGCGGGACGAGCTGAATGAAGGACAGCGACCAGCTCTGTTTTATATGTTTCTTGTTGCCTTCCATAAAGATAAACACACACGTCCTCCACGCATGTCTTCCTATTCTGAGGATATTCCTGTACTGAAGCGGCTTGGAGTAAATGTCGGAGGAGCATATCATTCACGTGAAGCGGGCGCGCGGATAATGCAGACAGGGCATCGCTCACACCGTCAGAGGGGAGTCACGAGCCAGGTGGCGGTCTGCTGAATCTTGGGGGTTTACTTTTTGATGGATCTGAGGACATTCAAAAACTGAGCAGGAAATCGTTTACATCGTGTCTGTGTCCAGCAACGGAGAGTTTACCTCATACTTTATTGGATTGATTGAATTGGCTGACCGAACCGCCAGGCCGTAACAGACGGACTTGTGAGACTTTTGCAGGACACAGGCTCGGATGACTGGACAACCGAGGTGGTCCCTGGGTGTGCAGATGGCTGTCAACGTCGGAATCTACAACGGCGTTGTGCCAAAACTCGGGCAACGTGCTGCGGTTGGAGACTCCCTTGTGCACATTCTGTGCAGCGCACACACATGGAGAATGTTAAAATCAGCTGATCTCAACGTTCCTTACTGTGAGACATTTAATCGCTCTGTGGTCAGGCTGCGCAGTTTTATTTACAAAAAGTGGAGCACAAAAAGCTGCTGCATGAGCACAATGTAAAGAAAATGGGATCTCCTTTGTGAAGTGGCCACCTGTCAAAGCGACCACAGAGACGGTTAACCCAAGGCAAGCTGTTGATCTGGGATGGAGACAGCTAATCGAGACTCAACCAAGGACAGGGACGTGCATCTGCAGACATCTTCATCATCTACCATGCAGGAAGCTGAAGCAGAGGACAGTGGGACGACTGAAGAGGACAGTGGGGTGTGACGACTGCACTTATAAGATAAGCATAAGGAGTGAGTACCAAACACCATCTCCTGGCACTCACCTGAGTAACTCACCTAAAAGGTTATGTGCACCCCTGACTATATGATCTTATATTATTATTATTATCATTATTATTATCATCTTAAAGTGCTGACACACAGGGACTGGTCTGGGCTGGGGTGTCAGCCTTTAGACCACTGGGCCTTGATGACACTCCAGTTGACATTTATCTTAGCGACCATTGGTAATAAATGGCAAATGGATAGTTATTTTACAACAAAATGATTATTAATAAGTTGATTATGAATTATGAATGATGCTATTATTTATGTTATTTTAACAGTATATCGCTGCCAACATAATAACAATTGTCTGTAAGCATTTGTTAATGATTAAGAAATTGTTTATGAAGAGTCCTACATTAATTGGATGAATACCTTGCTAATAGTTAATTAAGACTTTGTAAAGCATCTATAAAACATTATTTAACTATCGTCAGTGTGCAAATAATTAAATGATCATCTCTTTTATAGATTGCCAAAAAAAAGATTGAATGGGGTCATATTTGTGACTCAGTGCTTTATAAACCACTTATGAATCATTAACAAATTATAATAAGCATCAGTTGCCACTTTATTCTAGCAATCCAAATTCTGTTATCTATAGTTAACAAACAAATATAAACCATATACATGGTAACTATCGAAATGTATGAACTAATTATTTTGTAATACACTAATGATAAAATATTGTTCATTATAACAATGCTAATAGTTAATAAGCATGTTATACCACCACAGCAATGAAAATACCACAGCTTAAAGCATCATGTAACTTAGTACTTTATGTATATTAAATCTGCATTATGTCTGCATCGGTATGTGTCGGCTCACAGTATACATCAGTTTTGAAGTAGAGGAAAGTAGTAGTATACTTTTAGTCCTTTACAAAACTAATACTTAAATGTTGGCAGCCTGGCACCCATTTTTCGAAATGCTAATTTAATAACCGTCCATTATTCATTACTCTTTTTCTTTTTTTTCTAAATGGTCATTGACTGAATGAGTGGAATCATCTGGAACCTCCATCACTTTGATATCTGTCTAAACCAATGAAGAGCCAAGTCACTTCTGGAACAGCGATGATGTGGACATTACGACACCACTGGCCAGCTTTACTGTAATGTGTGTGTGTGTGTGTGTGTGTGTGTGTGTGTGTGCCTATATGTGGCAGTGTTTTATTAATGTGAAATACAATCGGATTTTTTAAACAAGGAGGGGACAACTGAGATGGATATGAGACATGCGATTTGCAAGGAGTGTCGTAGCAAATAAAATACTCAGGAACACCACCAACATGAGGGCTCATTACACGCCATCCAGGTTAGCGTTAGACGAGGACGGTAAAGCCAATGCTAAACCAGCTCCGCCGAAAAAACCAACCAACACTGGACACACTTAGCTTGACAAAGCTACCTCCAAATTCAGACGAGCGAAGAAAATAACTCAAACCATCGCCTGCTCATGTGCAAAGACCTGCGTCCATACAACGTTGTGGAAAATGAGGGATTTTGTCAACAAAACATTGGAACCAAGGTACGTAACTCTGTCGCGCCGCTTTTCACGGAGCAGCCGTACCCAAGGTTACAGAGAAGTTAAACTCAAAGTTCAGGAAAGTTTAAAAAACGCAGAACGTGTTGCATGACTTGTGATGCATCCACCTTAATTGAATGCAAACAGTTCAGTTTGCCAGTTGTATAAACTTATAACACACATTCATGAAGTGTTTGTTGTTAGTCAGCTTGACAGTACATTTTACAGCAATAAAATCCAGTGAGATGAACAGATGTTGACGATTTTCCTTTGGGGACAAAATAATGAAGTTGGAAAAAGTAATAGAGTACATATATCGCAGAATATCGCAATAGTTTAAATCGCAATAATATCGATCGGGACACAAGTATCGTGATAATATCGTATCGTGGTGCCTCTGGTGATTCCCACCCCTAATTGTGTCTACACATTTCAGCCGTCCCATGAGCCAGTTCAGCGGGTTTGATCTTCCCAACATCCTGTGGCTTTCTGATGTTCGCCATAATTAAAGTCACATGGAGCCCATTTAGTAATCCGGCCTGTGTGACAAATCCAGCGGCCACGGCAGCATGTGGGACGGGCTCGGAGCGCTTTCCCAGCAGAGGAGCCCCTTGAAAAGTCGTCTTCCAAACCGCACTCAGGTGGCACTGGGAAGAAGCAGCTGGAAAATCCATCTGACTGTTTACTTTCTGTCTGTTTGGCCCACTCTTCCCATGCTTTCATGACTCATGTTAGGTAATGACCAAACCTTATTTTGGATTACTCCTGGAAGTTATCAGAGCACTTCTTCAGCCTGGGGTCAAAAGGTCTGTGGAGGTTTTGATCAAACTTAGCTCAGCAGCCAGCAGCTAAGGGTTCTTTAAAGCAATGGTGCACCCCCCAGGCATAAAGTCTTTCCTCTCGTTTCCAGCCAATCACGTCAGCAGGATCTTCCACTGATTAGTGTTTTTATCTCTGATGTGCTCATCAGTTGAATGGTGGATTTGGAAACTATGTGGCAAACTGAGTAGTTACAATGTATAACTCCAGTTCTTTGAGTACATATGCTCCATCGACATGCCCCTGAACGGGACATCCGGACTTCTGTTGCAAAATTCATATTTATTCCAAAATAAAACCTACAAACACAACCCAAGCTAAACATCAAACACCAACTCATTATCTATACTTTTCCTAAAGCTGCACAATTTGACACAATTTACTTTCACTCTGATCATTTTGTGTGAGCGCACGTGTTTTTGTGTACTCCCAATTTATTAATAATTTGTAAGTATTGGAGGTTTTTTTCCGCTGTATGCACCACTTTGACTGCTGCTGAATAAAAATGCAGCACATGACTACAACGTGTGTACCTTGGGAGCGTATAATCCAAAACACAATTTTTTTTCCTGAATTTAACCAGTTGTTTTGGTGCCTAATCTTAACTTTCGTCGCCAAAACAATCGGCAGCTCGCCGTGCTCTGTATCCGACTCAAAGCCACCTATTCTCGGGTAACTGAACTACCAACTACCGCTGACACGACGGAGCACCATCACTCGATGTTTCAACTCATTTTTAAACGCCACCACAATTATTATTATTTTTTTGTGATCCAAATTGTATTCATTTTTATATGTTTAAGGAACAAACAGTGAAAAAACATTTTAAAAGCAATACACTGAGATGGAGAAGGTGTCCCATTCCAAAAAATATACAAAAATAAAATAACAAAAACAGAGAGGAAAGACAAAACAAGACACACACATAAACAGACACACACACAGACAGACAGACAAAAGACAAGGGACCAAACACCGCTACAACCCGGACCTCTATTGGACTTTTTAAACACACTCAATACACTCAGGTGTCGTGACATTTAGCAATCGTGTCCGTGCAACAAATCATGAGCATGATTCACCCAATCATCAACGTCCTCTGCCACCAGTCTTATGAGACGATGGATGGAGAGACAGAGAGACGGATGTGCACAGCAGTTTTGGCCGTAGGGCTTGTCCATTAATCCCCAGGTCTCCACTGCAAGCTCAGCACATCGCAGCTTCTTCCTTTCCAAGGCTGAATGCACATCATCTTCCCAGACAGTGTTCAGAGAGTTAAGGTCAATTTCTGCTTCTACGTTAAATCAACGCTGTGGATACGTTCGTATGTACGTGCCGATAGAGACCCTATACCGTAGCATGCCTTCTTCTTCCTGCTTCTGGCGAGATCAGTCGTGTTTTTCCTCCTCTCCCCTCTTATCTTAGCTTGGCTCCTTTTCTAGTTGTCTACCTTGTTGTGTTGAACTTTTTCTCCTTTCTCTTTGTCCCCTGCCTGCCGTTTTCCTGAACATTCAACATGGAATTGATTAACTGGTCACTCAGCGCTATTGACAAGATTTTTTCACCCAAGCATGCCTTACCGGGTGGGCTGATCTGCCCCAGTGGGACGTTCCCTGCAGGCTAAGCTCGTGATTCCAGGGAGAATTGGCAAGCAGTCTGCCTGGACGTTCTCACTGTGGAAGACGTTCTTTGGATAATTGGAATTCTGTTGGTGGGACCCCTGATCATCGGCCTTGGGGTCTCCCT